>NW_021703774.1:69993175-70114923 GCF_005190385.1 Monodon monoceros | reverse complement strand
GGGGGGGGGGAGTGTGGCCAGACCTGGTCTCCCAGGATGAAGGCCCCAGCTGGGCAGGCGGGAAGGTGGGAAGCAATCTCTCTTGCAGGTATGGGCAGTACAGGGTAACTCGGGAGGAAAAATCCCCCCAGCGCAAAAGGGGACTCCCCAGGACCACTCTGGGGTGAGCACAGGCAGCTTCCTGACCCCAAGGGAAGACAGGAAAAGTACTGGCTGGGGGGAGGGGAGACCTAAAAGCAGAGATAAAACCTCAAACTGAAGAACACCCCGCCACCCCACCCCAGCTCAGGGCCCGGCTCCTTCACACCCCTTACCATCGCCTCCTGCCTCCTGCTCCCACCGACCCAACTCCCCCACAGCTTGCCCACCTCTTCTTCAGTGCTTTGTCTCCAAAGAAGTGGCTGAAGATGAAGTCCTCAAAGTCATCCACCTCATCATCATCACCTGTCTGTCTCACTGCCACCTCCTCCAGGCTGTCCTCCAAGGCATCTACAAAGTCCCGGAAACGGAGGCGGTCGTGGCGGAAGATACCGTCCTCACCAAAGTAAGCAGGAGAAAGGGGTAGCTCCTCGGTCAGTTGCCTGGCCCAGGGCAGCCGCGCCAGGTACGTCCTCAGCAGAGAGGCCAGCTCCTGTTGCCGCACAGGGGCCAGCTCCATGCCAAAGAAGGCCAGGCCCTCCTGACGGGCACACTCGTGCACACCCGAGCAGCCCTGGGGTGCCTGGTACTTGTGCCTCAACAGCTCTGCCCAGAGTGCGAGGGGGTCATGCCTGTCTTTAGCCCCCTCCTTCCACTGAGGGTGTTTCTGCCTTTCTCTGGAGGAGTGGGGGCTCCCACTTTTCCTGGGGGGCTCCTTAGAACCCTGTTGCTTGCCGTCCTTCTTGCTGGCCCACTCCTCCACCCCTGGCTTGCCCTCCTTCCACCTCCCTGCCAGCTCCCTGTCCTCCTCACCCCCCCCAGCTCTTCTTCTTTTCCCGGCCAGATTCCTCCTTCTTATGTTTCCAGTGGTCAGTCTTCCGGTCCCTCTGCCCATCCCACCACTTTTCCTTTCCGCTCCACTCCCTGGAACTCTGCAAGTGAGGCTCCTGATGCCAGGCCTCTGAGGCATTGGCAGGGACCCCAGGGCGCTGGCCCCAGTTCTCCATGCCCTGCAGCTTCTGGGCCAGCCTGTGACCAACCTCAGCCAGGCCAGCATGGGCTGGGTCCCCTCGGCCCACATCCCTCAAGCTCTGCTCCAGGTCCCGCTGCACAGACCCCAGCAGCCGCCGCTGCCTCTCCAACTCTTGCCTTAATGACTGGGCCTCAGCCTCTAGCTGTTTCTTCTGCTCCAGGAAGCCAGGGCTTGGCACCTGCCCCCTAGGGCCTTGCTCCTTGGTGACCTTGCCAGCCCGCAGGCCTCTGCCCCCATAGCGACACACCCCATCTGTGCCCCGGACACAGTCAGCCTCCAGGCCCTGGAGCTGGGCCCGCAGCTGCTGCAGCTCTAACTCCAGGGCCCGCTGGGAGGCCTCGCCCTGCTGTAGGGCCCCTCGGAGCCGGGCATTCTCCTCTTCCAGCCCTTTGGGCTGATGCATCAGGCTCTGAAGCTCTTCCTTCTGGGCCTGGAATGGGAGTAGGGATGGAGAGGACAAGGAGGAGTCAAGGACGACCCCAGTGCCTTCTACCCTGATTCCATTCCATCATAGACTTTATGGCCTGGGAAACTCAGAGGATCTGGTTCTCATCCCCTGCCCCATCTTCACCCTTCACCAGACCCTGGGATCCCCAAATTCCATCACAGGCCTCAGCTTCTATGTCCTTTTTAAGCACACACTTCTCCGATTCACTGAAAGATAGCCAAGATGTGGCTGTTGTTGCCCAATTTCCACCTCCCATACCCAGAGCAGACATTACTAATTGATCCCAGCACTTCTTTCCCATTGAGCCTTGGCATGTTCTTCAAATCCTTCTCCACACAATGCTCCAAGTGGACCATGCCAATCAAGCAGAGGTGGCATGCCACGTGAAGCAGGTATGCCAGTCCTGGCCTAACCCTTAGCATGCAGGACATGAACAGAGAACTGAGAAGATGACTTCACTATAGTGGGAAAGGGAGGGGATCAAGGTGTGCGGGTGAATACAGGAAACTTCTTTTGGGGGAGGACACTAGGACAGACAGACACCTGGCCTAGGGAGGGTGTGTAGTCCACCCGCTCCTGCTTGTGCCCACCTGCAGCTGGGCCTGCAGCAGCCGGATATCCTGGTTCTCCTTGGCCAGCTTGTCCAGCAGAAGGGCCATGTTCTGCAGGCTGGGAACACTGTCAGGGGGCGCTGAGGTCTGCAGCTGCTGCTTTAGCCCATCCTAAGGGCAAAGGAGCCAGTCACCCCCGCAGCCCTGAATCTCCCCCATCAGGCCCCTCACACCAATGGAGAGTGTCACACATGCCTGCCCATCCCCCTCAGCCTCCAGCATCTCAGTATCCGAGCCGGTATCTGGGAAGACCTGCAGGTCCGCTTCCTCCATGGGCCCTGTGGGAAAGTGAAATCCTGAAACTGGCCCCAAGGCACACAGGGCCCTCTCCTCCCCCCACCCCACCCCCCAACACACACAGTCACCCTCCTGCCCTGGACCCGCCCTATGGCTGAGAGTCCAGCGAGGTAAAGGGTCAAGGGTCACCCTGAATAGCTGACAAGACCTATAACAGAGCAAAAAATATACAGCCCCCAGCATCCCTACTCCTGACCCAGAGAACTGCCCCCATCAGCCTCCCTCAGGGCTGGAAGGGGACAGACATGAACCAGTCAGGGTCCGTCCTCACTCACCACTTTCAGCCTCTGAGAGATCACCTGAAATGGAGACAGAGGAGTCTGGTCAGGCCCTCAGAGGAGGGGGTGGAATGGAGTGAAAGTGCAGCAGGAGGGCAGAAGAGGCCAGAGTGGAGGCTTAAGCCCTCATCAGGAGAGGGACCACTCACCGGAGAAGAGGAGGATCCCCAGGCCCAGCAGAACCAGGGCCCCGAGGAGACACATGTTGAGGGAGATGCCCAGCTCCCTGCCCGCACCCTCACCCCCGGCCTGGTCCTCCACACCCAGGGGGGCCGCAGGCTGAGGAGTGCTGGGCTCCTGGCCCCGCCGTCTCCGCAGACCCTCCACATCCATGTCGGTGTCGTCCTCACTGCTGGAGCAGTGGGCCTCCTCCCTGATCCAAGCTGGAGGAAGGGATGGGGACAGGGCAGTAAAGCAACGGAAGCGATGGGACATACAGAGAGACGGGAAACAGAAGTGAACATGAGAGGCCCCCAGCCCTGACCACAGAGGGGGCAAGTGGAGACCCTGCCCACGTCTGCCAGGGCATTAGTGACCACCCCCGCCCAGTCTGGAGGTGGGAGACCAGTCCTTTCTTTTTTTTTGAATTTTATTTTATTTATTTTTTATACAGCAGGTTCTTATTAGTTTATTTTACACATATTAGTGTATATATGTCAATCCCAATCTCCCTATTCATCACACCACCATACCACCCCCCCACTTTGCCCCCTTGGTGTCCATACGTTTGTTCTCTATGTCTGGGGGGAGACCAGTCCTTTCAATCTGCAAACTACAAGAGCAGCTTTCACCCTAAAAGTGCACTCCTTCCTCCCACACGTGCCTCACGTGGAGCACCTTCCTGGCTCTGGGTTCTGCCCGAACCCTGGCCACTCCTTCCCAGTGCCTCCGCTCAGTCCCTGGCTCTTCCCGGTCCTAGAGGCAGAGGTCCCCCTGGCACCATTTCTGCTTTTCTGCTCTTCCCACCGTACACACAGTCACCTGCTATCTCACCCACCCCGCTGGCTTCCCCACAGAGCAGATGAGTCCCTCATCTGTGACTCCCAACCTGGCCTCCCTGGAGCTCCAGGCGCGGACGTCTGTCTGACTGCCTCCTGGCCACTCCCACCTGGGTGTCCCTGGGGACCAAACACTCAACACATTGCCCTCCAAACTGGTTGTTTCTGGTGTTCCCCCACTGCAGGGCAAGACGCCACTGCTCCCACCTAGCCAACCTCAGCCCTCCCTCTTCACCCCACACGCAGACAGTTCGACAATTTGACACCTAAACATCTCAACGTCACTCGCCTTGTATCTGCCTTAGTTCAGGTCTTCCTCGGCTTTGTCAGTTGCCCCCTAAATGGCCCCAGCCCCCGGCCTCCCCCTCCACCCTGTCACCCCTCAACAGAGATGGACTCATACACTCCTCTACCACCAGCGCTGGAAACAGCCTCCTCAGCACAGGATAGGCGGCCCCATCCCTTTGTTGATGCTGCAGCCTTGGCCTAGAATGTTCTCTTCCTCCTACCCTACCGACTAAAATCCTACTCTTTGCTCAAGGCTCCACTCAAATGACGCCTCCAGTGTGGCCCTTTCCCCAGCTGTCCCCGCCTCTCCCTTCCCCTCGACCTGTCCCGTGACTGACCACCCTCCCCCTCCTTTTTTGCGCCCCTCATAGGTCTGACTTGCATCTTGGCTCGGTCTAGTCCACCTCTTACATAGGCCATGAAGCCAACCTCTTTCCCCAGAGCTGACACACGGAAGGGACTCAGGGAATGAGAGTTGCATCTAGAGGCAAGAAAAGAGGAGGCCCCACGGCAGAGACAAAAGAGTCGACCAGACCTAGGCCCTGCCACTTACCTGCTGTGTGACTTAACCTGAGCCTCAGTGTCCCCAGGGGTGGTGGTGAGGTTTCACTGATACAATTTAAGGAGGGCACCAAGCTGCTAAGTCCTAGGGCCTGGCCCAGAGCTGTGTTCAGTAGCGATATCTACTCCCACTCCCACACCTTCTAGAAGGATAGTGACAGGGGGAGACAAGGAGAACTCTCACCTGTTTGGGGGGATGAGAGCAGGCTGTTGGGGGGACTCTGATCCTCCAGGTCCTGTGTGTCCAGTCCCAGGCCTACTGCCTCAGGGGTCTCCTCCAAGTCTCCCTGAACCTCTGTGTCTCCTGAGCCAGGGGACTCCATTCCACGATCATCACCTTCCAGGACACCCTGATGCAGACACAGCTGTGAGCAGCTCCCGGCCCTCCCCATTTCCTACCCTTCCCCCAGTGAAGGTCCTCACCTTGGCCTCAGTCTCCTCTGGCAGAATGCACCTGGACTGGGAGCTCTCACTCTGGAACAGGGTCTCTGTGGCACGAGAAAAGGCTAAGGAGAAACACCACTACCCCGCCAACGGAATGTGCTACACGGCCCTCTGGCTCCCACAGGCCCCAACCAAGTTGGAAGGGGAAGGAGAAAGCCAGGGTAGAATGAGGGAAGGTTTTAAATTGAGATTAATGCCAGAAATAAGACCAACCAGCCTCCCTCTCCCTGAGGAAACTGGGAAACACCAGAACATGGAGGGGAGGTGGCTGCACCCCACCCTCAGTAGGGCCCTGTTACCTTCTCCATCCAAGGTCCCAGCTAATTTCTCAGCAGCTGCCTTGGAGGGGCTCCAAGGGGCCTGGGGAGCTCTCTCGGGTTCTAGGTCCATCCTGGATTCAGGGCCCAGGGTCTCCACAGGCAGGTTCTGGGGGGAGGGGCACAGCAGAAAGGCTGCTCCAGAGGAAGGACAGCAGGACGAAACCAAGGGGTGCTCTACTGGGGTGCCTGGGACCAGCCGCACTGCTCAGGGACCTCAACCCACATCTCACAAAAATATAATACACTCTGTAGTGGGCTGCTCCAAAGCGGGGACGGGGCGGGGGTCAGCTGGCACTGCAGCATCTCAGCTCTACGCAGTGTTCGGCCGTTCCCTAACCTCACTTGCTGCTCTGAGAACTTTCAGAGGCCAAGTTTCTGTTAAATGAAGAAGCACCACTGGACCAAGGCGGTGGACCACTGTACAAACCTGGTGCCCCCCACCTCCCCAGAGAAGCCGGCCAGAGCCTGGGTCTCCCTCCCCACAAGTGACCAACTCAGTTATTGGTTGGAAGGTGGGAGGATGGCAAGAGAACAAAGTCCCCTGGATGCCTAAGGATCACGGTCCCGACCGCCGCAGGCTTCCCCACAGTTGCCCTCAGAACGGGCCACCCACTCTAGTTACATCTTCCAAGCTTTTCTGGCCTTTCCCCCCTCCCCACACACTCCTCTCCCAGGAGCTGACAGAAACGTGACTCACCCCAGCCACAGCCAGACTGTCTCCCAAGGTGCTCTCAGCCCGGCCGTCCAGCCACGGCCTCTCGTTTCTCCGCCTATGCCCCCTTGACAGGCCACCGCCCGCTCATCCCATCCATGGCTCCCGCTATCCTTCCAAGAATAATTCTTGACCTTAGTATGTTTCTTTACAATTTTCAAGTCACTTTTTTCTCATGGCCCCTCCTACCAGGCAAGAATCACAACTCCCCTTTTACAGGGGAGGACAGAGAGGTGAAACGACTGGCCCAAGGTACCCCAGCTGTCAGCAAAGGCACCTCAACAGGGCACCAGGGCTCTGGCTGGGAGCATGGTGTCCGTCCCCTCTGCCGGCCAGCCCTAGTCCATGCGCCCTGCTCCAGCATCATCCTGAGAGCAGCTCCCTCACCCCCAACTGGTCTCCTCAAGGCCACTCAAACCCGACGCCTTTAACTCAAGCTCCTCACCTTCTTCCCTCCCTGTGGTACGAACATACCAAGCCCTTGATAAACCTTCTCCAGACACTCAGCCTCCCAATCCCGCTGGCCCCCTTCTCAGTGGCTTCAGGGCACAGCGGTCTACTGGGATCCCGCTCCACCAACTACAACCTGGACTGCAGGACCTTCAAAACGCTCTCCTCCAGTTCCCACCCAGCCCACACAGTGGCTGCACCCTCTGCCCAAGGCAGTAATGGTCCTGACTCCCTCCAACTCAGAGCCCTTCCACGATTTCCCATCAAAGAGGAGGCCCGAATGCCCGAGCCAGGCCCTTCAGCCTTCTTCTGGAGGTTCCCAGGCTCTGGCCCAACCTCACTTCAACACCGTCTGAGCCATGTCTCCACCTCCTCCAACGGACCTCCTTGGTCTCCCCCAACACGGCTCTCCCACTGTTGCCTCAGAACCTTTGCTCATGCTGGTCTCCCACCAGAATATCTTCCCTGCTTCTCACAGCTTACCCCAGCAATTTCCTTCTTTCAAGGCATGGTCCAAGTCCCAACACCTGACTCCTGGGGCCTGATGGCCTTCTCCCTGCCACTAGAGTTCCTCTCACAGCCAGCAGGAGGTGATGCACATGATCACCAAGACCAAGGAAGGGGACAGACGCAGCAAGCAGCCCAGCCCTGCAGGAACCCCCATTCCATGTGGCTCCCAGGCCTGCTTTTCCTACCTCTGAGCCGGCAAGCACCCAGCTATTGTCCGAGTCTGGGCAGGAGGCCATAGTTGCTGAGGTCCCCCAGGCTACTGAGGCTGCTACCTGCAGAAAAAGTCTTTCTTAAGGACCCCAGCTCCCTTCAGGGGAGGCAGGATGGAGACAGCAGCCTCGACTGGGTTCCAAGCTTTAAGGGCTGGGCAGCCACTACCATAGCCAGCCTGGTTCCAGTCTTCTGACCCCAACACCTCAGCTCTTCTGGGCAGTATTTGCCTTTCAAATCAGAACGTACCAACAGCCACAGTGAAGCCTGCCTCTGCCAGGGACCGAAAGAGCCCTTGGTAAACTGGGAAACAGAACTGACCTTGAAAGGTCAGAGAAGCACAGGGCTGGAAGGGCTTTGGGAAAAATCCAGGCCAACTCTCTCATGTTATAGTCAGGGAAAATGAAGGGAAATGAAGGCCAGAAAATTGGCTGACATGACTTGCCAACGATGAACAGCTAAAAAGAGTGAGGAACAACCCAGCCCTCCCTTCACCTCCCCAGCCTCCCCCATCATCACCACCTTCTTCCCCAGAGCCTAGAAAAGAAGACTCAATGGCCTCCTTCACCCCCAAGTCACCCAGCCATCACCCACCATAAGTCCTTTCTGTGGTCTACTTCAGGGGTCTTGTACACTGGCTGCACAATGGAATCACCTAAGATTCTGATACAACTGTGTTCAAGGGTCAGGCTCAGGGAAAGATTTTTTTTTTAATCTCCCAAATGATTCTCATTTGCAGCCAGGGTTGAGAACAACTGGCATAGCTTAGATCCACCTCAATGTACCTTTAGTAAATCTCTTTGTCACTCTCACTCTCCATTCTAAGTTGTTTCCCTTCTTAGTAAACTCCAGAATTTCATCTTAGGGAACTTGAAGGTGACTGGCAAAAGGGATTTATGGCAGCTATCATGTATAAAGCACTTTACAGTTTGCAAAGCATGGACAAAAATCAGGGTTGTGGTCCTAACCCCTGCTAATCTGCTCTGACTTGGCCGGGTGGGCGTGGGAAGTTACTCCAGTTTCCAAAGCCTGACACAAGGCAGGATAAGAAGAGAAGGACCTACCCCTCCATCCATGGCCTGGACTACTCCCCCAGGCTGGCAATTGGGACCCGGCATAAAGGTGGAGGGATAGAGGAGCTGACCCCCTCGAATCTGGGATTGTGATCCTTTAGAGGAGACTACATGACTGCTTGTTGACGGACTAGAAAGGTGGCAAGTGGAAAAGGACTCTGAAAGGAAACCCTGGGAAAAGGAAGTGAGGCTGGGGTAGAAGTGTGGCAGCTCTACCTTGGGAAACCACCACAATTCCCCCTTCTGTTTGAGCTAGTGTGAGTCCTACATGGTGCCCTAAAAACCTCCTGTGGCCCTTGCCAATCAAGATCCAAGCCCAGGACAGATGAAGGACCCCTCACAGCATCCCCCAATACCCATGCCTCCCAGACTCATGCACCCATCCCACAAGGAGACAGGAGAATGGCTGCAGTGACTTCCCCACACCACGTCCAACAGGACACCCCTGGCCGGTTTCTACAGGCATCCACAGAACCATCACTGTGCTGCCTTCTGGTCTCAGGCCCCAACCCCGCCATTCTGTCATCATCTCCCCATCCCCAGTTGCTGCGTGTGACTCTTAACAGGTGGTGGCAGGAAGGAAGTAGCAGCAGCTTGGTCTGAAGTCCCTGTTTATCCCTGGCTGTGTACAGCCTGCTCAGGTCCTCCAGAACCAGGCACCATGGCAACCAGGGTGATGTCAGACACACTGTTTCCATGGAAACCAGCAACGGTATTTGGGTCAGCAAGACAAATACTTCTGAGACCCGAACAGAAGACAGTCTGTTCCAAACCCTGGTTGGTATCTCTATCTTGGTTGGGTTCACCCAGCATTCCAAAAGATCTCCCAGTTCTCCCAAGCCAGCATCTCACTGCCTTATTAGGAAGTTCCTTCTGTTGTTTAATCCCCACCCTTCCCTGCTATTTTCAGATCTCTTTCTTCTCATCAACCTCTTGGAAGAAAACCCACCTCCACCCCCTCCTCACTACTCCCTCTCTTTTCATTCAGGCAGGATTCAACAAAAACGTCCTGTAAGGACTGTCAGGGACTTGTGCTGTTTCTAAAAGACAGCTAAAGGGGGAGCTCTCCCTCTCTGTACAAAGCCGGGAAGTCTCATCCAGCTAATTTCAACCCCTCTAAGAGTTGTTCCCCCAAACCTCTAACGCAAAGGCCCTAGGACTTGTCTGGGGGACCCAGAGTAAGTTTCTGTTTTGGAAACGGCCGCCCACGATCCCCCTTCCGCCGGCCCAGAAGTAACAAACAGCTCTGCAGATCCTCGGTGGGGCCCAACCCTTCAGAGTTCTGCCCTTCCTCTCCTCCATCCTTCCTCTCTTACGGAGATCTATGGCCCCTTCCCCGCTAGGACATTACCTGACCCAGCTCTTGCTTCAGTCTTCAGCTGAACTTGTTGCTGGCTCTCCAGCTTCACAGCCCCGAGAAAGGAAGGTCATGTGACTAAGGACTGGCCAATGGAAAGTCAAGTTCCCTGAGGGGGCGGAAACTTTTGGCCAATAACAGCTAAACTTGAGAGCCGGGGTGGAGAGCGGGTACCTGCAGAGCCCCTAAACCTGGGCTTACCTCCCGGTGGGACACTGGACTTCCAGCAAACTGAATCCTGGGTCACCTTCCCTCCTTTCCCAGTGTCTAAACAATTTCTGGAGGGAAGAACCAAAACTGAAAGGCAAGGCGTAACATCTCCAGGACAAGGAGCCAGGTTGGTTCCAGGACAGACAGAGACAGCTGCAGGATGGGGGAGGGGAGAGTGGCAAATTATGTGTTGGAAATAGCCCTCCTGCCACTCTCCTTACCCTGCTCCGGTGCGGATTAAGGATGCCGCTGTTTTTTTTAAAGGGGGATGGGGGGCTGAAAAGCATCCAAAAATGAAATCTGCTAGACCAAGGCAGCCCCATCCCCCACCCCTGGAGCTACGCTCGACCCCTAAACCAAACAACTCGGGAGTGGGAGTGCGGGCGCTAACCCCAGAAGCTCTAAAGGCAGTTGTCTCCCTGAAGCCTTGGAGCCAAAGCTCCTGCTTGGCTCCAAGCCTGGCCCAGGAACATGCTCAGAAAGGAAACTTGTTTCTCGCAGCAGGGACACAGGGGGAGAGGTGGAGCCAAGAGGCCTCCCTGGGCCCTGCGGCTTGTACCAGGGTCAGCACAGGGGCCCGAGTCTTTCTGCCATTCCCACCTCCAGGGACCCTGAGGGATACATATCCTCACCCCGCAACCATCCTGACCAGGAGTGACTGCTTCATTCCAACCCTGTACACCCCAACAGCAAGGAGTCCTGGTCTGGATTTTCCAAGTCATTTTATTAACCCAACCGTACAAAACTTTCCCCACCACGTCTCTGCCACCCCCGCTTCCTTCCAAAAAGCAGTGGACTGAGAGGGAGAGAGGGACTGAGCTGACACGCCCACCCCCCCGCAAGAGCCATCTTACCAAATGCAGAGATGGGGGAGACCACAAAAATAGCAACCGATAAAAGAGGGGCAAACAGAACCACAAACACAACACAAAGCTCAGCTGTGGGGGGGGGGGGTGCGGGGCTGCCATCTCTGCTGTTCCACGGCAGGGAACACTGGAGAGAGGCCCAGAGGCCTCTCCCTTCTTTCTCACAGCCTCAGAGGCTGCATGCTGCACCTGGGCAGGCAAGAGTTCTGCAGTATACCTTTGTCTTCTCTTCACACCCTAGGGTCCTGGGAGAAGTGGGGGCAGGGGAACACCAGCTCCTCTCAGGGCCACACCCCAAGCCTGCCTTCCCCACCCCACTGAGGAATGTGTGCAGGAGCTGTAAGGAAGAGACAGCAGCTGTGAGGGGCTCCTGCTCAGGCCGCTGGCCCATCTCTGGCAGGCAGTGCTTACAAAATAAAATAAAAACAAAGCCCAGTGCAGGACCCTGGCTGAGAGGAATGAGAACAGCTAGATCACCAGGCCGGAGAAGATATAAAGAATAGCAGGGAAAGAGAGAAACAAAAAACATCCAGGCTCTGGATTGCATTTTAGTACCATGGCAATAAGGGTCCTGCCACCTCCCCACCCACAGGCAGGGACAGGGATCCTTTCATCAGGAGAAAAAATGAGGTATAAGGGCTCTGCGCCTCTTCAAGCTTTCCTTCAATCAAGCCAGGGAAGCAGGGAAGTAAGGGCGCCAAAAGTTGAAGACCAGCGCTGCGAATAATGTGCAACAGATGGGGGGGGCGTATACAGCCAGAGTCCAGGCTTCCAGGACAGTCCAAACATCAAATATTCTGCTCTGTCAGACCACATATCCCAATTTTTAGCAAAAATATTGTCATTAGGAAAAAAGCACAAGAGAGTCTGAGAAAGGACCAGTGACTTTGGTATGAGGAAGATATGTCCTGACAGCATCTTACCTACTGTCTTGAAGCCCCAAATCACCAAGAAACTGCCATAGCCACGTACTCTCCTGCTTCTTCAAGCTATTTGGTTCTCTGAGGGGGGAGGAGTTGAGTAGGTCTTGGAGGAGGCAAGGGGAAGGTAAGAAAAGGGGAAAATCTCCATTTATTCTCTAAAGCTGTTTCCCAGCACCCATGAAAGGGCTACTGCAGAGATGGGAAGAGACCCCCAACTCCTCTGGCCAGAAACCTTTAATACTGGACTCCAAAACCTAAGGCTGGGGGGCTAGATAGGAGTGTTAGGCACAGGTGTTGGGGGTATCCATCATCTGTAAAGGGGACACCCCTGCCCTTCAGATCTTCCTCCAGCCTCTTTTCTCTTGCAGCCACACCCCTAGGCCTCCAGAGACAGCCACCAAAGCTGGCTCTGCTTGGCAGGGCTTTGGTTTCCTGGACCTCTGTAGATCTCAACACGTAAGTTTCCAGAAAAGTGAGCAATCCAGGCTCTTCTGCCTGCCCATCTCAGTTCCTTTTCTGCCCCCAGGAGACATTGTGTTTCTGCCCCATGGGGATGGGAAGCCAGTGGAAACAAGGACCAAGAGCCAGACAGGAAAACAACCACCCTGGAAGAGCAGGGAGGAACGTATGCACTTCCTGGGCACCTCGCCAGCATCACCCATCGTTAGCAGCCACCAGCTGCCCCATGCCCTCGCGGATGTAGACAGACTGGATCTCCTTGGTCTTGAGGCAGAGATCGCAGGCCCAGACAGCAGAGGCCTCAGTGGTCAGCAACCCATAGGCGCTCTCAGTCATGCCCGTGCACTCGCGGTGGAACCACTTCTGGCAGGAAGCCTCACACAGAATGGCATCTTGGTCGTCGTTCACCTCACTCCGACAGGCACCACATGGATACACCAGGCCTGGGGGAGGCTGGGGCCCTGAGCCCGCACTTGTCTTGCCAGGGGGTGCCAGGCTATTGGCATCTGGGGTGCCCCCACCCCGCCCACTGCTGTTTGGGGGAAAACTGGGCTGATTTCCATTAACAGCAGCAGCCGGGGAGCCTGAGTGGGGCTCCTGGGGAAAAGCAGTGGGAGCAGGTGGATTTAAGGGCTTCCCCCCATCCTCACCACCAGGGCCAGGAAAGCCAGGGTCCGGACCAGGGAAGGGACTTGTGTTGGGGGGCAAGCTGGGGAGGCCCTGACCAGGTCTCTGGAGAGGAGAAGGACCAAAAGGTGCCCCTGGCTGGGCAAAGCGTTGAGGGAGAGAAGGGGGGCCCAGCTCCCCTCTGGGAGGCTGTCCCATGGTGGGTGAGATCATGGGCCCAAATCCCCCCACGGGGCCTGGCATCATCTGCCCACCAGGCGGGCTGAAGTTCTGACCCAGAGGCTGGTTGAAGGGTTGGCTGGGAAAGTTCATGTTGCCTGGGGGAGGGTAGCCAGGGCCCTGTGGGGGCATGTTGAAAGCAGGGCCCATGGGATTGGGAGGGAAAGGGGGGGGCTGTCGACGAAGAGGCTGGGGGCCTCCTCCACCCCCAGGGCCATAGCCTGGGGGTACCTGGCCTGCCATGCCCCCCTGTACACGGAAGCCCCCAAAGGGGACAGGACTGCCCAGGAATGGAGGGGCTGCGCCCCCCACCTTAGGGGCTCCGAAGTCATCCTCAAAAGGGTTGGATGCGACCAGGTGATCGACCATGGGAGTCGGGGGGGGCGCAAACTCCGTCAGATGTGAGTATGCAGGGCCCTGGGGGAAAACAGGAGGGAAAGAGAGTCATGGAGGGAGACGGAGAGCTAAACCAAGAGAGCATCAGAAACACAATACACATTTTTGGAGGCTGGTACTGGCCAGCTCAGATCTTAAATCAAGATGGACCTTAGAACGCAACAAAGAAACTGAGAGTGGAGAGCAGAACCAGCATAGTGCAGTAACTGTGTTTTGAGAACAGGCAGAACTACGCTGGAATCCTAGCTCTGACACTGAGTAACTTCAAGGCACTGGTGCAGGCATTTAACTGTTTTAAGCCGCAGATTCCTCATCTGTAAAACAGTGACAATGCCCATCTCCCCAGACTGCTAGTTTTAGCACAATCCCTGACACTTAGAAAAGGTTCAGTAAGTGGTAGCTGTTAACATCATGTGGGAAACACGACAGCACAAACGGGGGAGAGAATGTTTCTAATCCTGACTGATAAGACCTTTGGTCAAACCATCTCATCCCCACCTCTACCCCTAAAATCTGTTATGAAGTTGAAGGAAAGGACCAGAAACAGAACAAGAAAGACAACTTTCTCTTCTCCCCGCGGCTTATGCAAAGTAGAGACATTGGAGGAGCAGAGCAGAGCACCCAAAGGCGCTACTAGGAATTACCCCCGCCACCAACCACCATTCACCTGAGTATTTGACTTCCTTCGCTTCTTTTCTGGGCTCTTCATTTGCAGACCTGGAAAAGTAGTAAAACGCAGACACAAGTTTCCCTGAAGTTTCCCCAACCTCCTCTCTCGCAGCCATGATATAAGGAACTCTTCTAACTTCATTATACTCTATTTACTTCACAGGTACTAACAATGGTACACTTTGAAAAATAAATTGGACGCTACGCTCTCAGCTGCCTCTTCCTTCAAATGAGACGCCCCATCTCTTGATACCCTTAGACTCCCAAGTGGCTCCTGAACTCCAGGTGCCCCAAACTCTAGGATCCGCAATCTGTGAACCCCTGCCCGCAACCCCTGGAGGGCTTCACCCACCCATCCTTTTCACCTGAGCCTCCCCGCCCTTCAGAGCCCTCTGCCAGAGGACCACCACCTCCCCCGCCCGCCAGCCCTCCCTCCGAGCTCCCCGACTTCTCGGCCTCGCCAGCCCCAGGCCCCCTCAGCGCTCTCACCGGCCTTGCCCTGCTTCCTCCCGGTGCTGGGTGGCGCAGGGGGCGGTGCGGGGCCGCCACCTCCCTCCAGCTTGTCCGGTGGGGGCGGCGCCGAGGCGGCCATGGAGTGGGGGACCGGGGTCAGCGGCGGCGGGGGACGGACGCGCCCTGGGGTTGCACCATGGCCCGGAAGGGGAGGCTGGGGCGGCGCAGGCCCCCGCGCGGCACCAAGCCGGAGGTGCGGCGAGGCGGGGTCGGCGAGCCCGGGGGCCAACTGCACTCTCGCCCAGCCTTACCGCCCGCCCGCGGCCGCAGCCACAGGAACCGGAACTCGGCGTGGCAGCCACCACTGCGCACGGCAAGGAGGGGGAGCGAGGCCCGGGTCACACCCTCCCCCGAGCGCCGGGCGGGCAGGGCGGTACCAAGGCACGACCCTGGGGCGGGGAGCCGTCCCAAGCCCGGGAGCGCCGCGTGCCCGCTTACTAGGGCAGACGGCGGCCGTGGGCTCTGCGGCTGGGCCGTACCATCCCCCGCCGAGGGGCCGCCGCAGAGGTGCGCGAGGGCGTGAGCGCGCGCCTGGGAAACCCGAGCCGCCTGGGGTTCGGCCGGCCGCGATCCCACCCCGCCGCCGCAGCCCCAGTTGCAGACACGAACATCTCCTTGGATGATGGCCCCGCCCTCCCCACCCCGCCGCGCCCTCCGCACCCCGCCGCGCCCTCCCGGCGCCCCTCCTCCACGAGGAGGCGCGACCCGAGCGAGGCCAGGTGGGCCGGGCCGCACCGCGCCCCGAGGCGGCCTCGGCCTCCCGCCGCGGGGGGCCCACAGCCAACAATAGGCAGCGACAGGGACCAGGAAACCGAGGTAGAAGAAATATGGACTTTAATGAAGATTCTTTCCCTTTGGTATAAGTGAGACCCGTGAAAACATCCAAACAAAAAGAAAAGAAAAAAAAGGGAGGTGAGGATTTAGATAGTCCACGCTCCCTTATCCACAAGGCCTAATGACAGAGCAGGGCCGGCTCCTCTGTCGTTGCAGCAGGACCCGGCCTGGAGAAGGGATTCAATAACTGCAGGTTTTAAGTGTCCCCAAGCCCCCGCCCCCGCCCGCCCCGTGTGAAACTAACAGCCATTCAGCCAAACTTCTGCCTCCCAGCCTCGCGGTGGGAGGTCCAAGTTTCTCTAGTCCTAGCTCACACTCGGCCTCTGGTCTCTCAGAAACGATAACGCTACCGGCAAAGGCCAGGGTGAGGAAAATGCCAATAGTTGTAAAAGGGCTTTGAAAAGTCAAAAAGGTGATGTATAAATCGATTATTATCATTTTGTGCTCAGGAATAAGCTATGGAAAACAAATTAGTAAAGTAAATCTACAGCCCTAAAATATATGCATATAAAATAAAAAACGCAGTTCCAAATCTACCGATGGTATCTGGGGATTGTCTACTGCTTTAGAGTCTCAGTGCCCCTGTTCCCACCTCCACAAAATCCACCTAGGATGACACTTCAGTCATCCCCCCACCACCCCAGCAGGGGGAGGCAGGGCAGAGGCTACAGGAGGAAGGGCTGTACTTTGGCTCTAGAGTATAACATGCATGCAACATGGGGGGGGGATGGACTTGCCAAATGTATATATAGACCCCCTGGGGTGAGGGGCCCCACCCAAGAGGCACTGAGCAAGAGGCAGGTCCATCTCCCCACTGGCTGGGAGGGGGCTCTGAGGCAATCTCTAAGGGCTGCATATCCCGGTGGAGAGGGGACAGCTGCCACTCCTGCCTCTGTTCACCCAACCTAAAGGGGAGGGGGTACTGAGCAAGGAGAGGACGGGGTCCCAGAAGCCAAGGTGTCAGCACCCCCATGCTTGACTTCAGGGGCCCAAGAACTCTTTGCATAAAATAGCTTCAGACCTAGCAGATGGTCAAAGGCACAAAGTTTAAACGCTGGGAGGGAGGGCTGTTGAGAGGGGTCTGGGGTACCCTGAGCCCAGGGGTGGACTAAGGGTGTGATTCATTCCCCTTCCCTGGAAGGGTGATTGCTCCACTGGGCCTATCACCACAGGACATTTTCCATTACAAGGAGGCATACTGCCCAGGCCTCCAGCACCCACCTTGGGGAAGGGGGTATCAAGTTGGCACAGGAAAGGCCCAGGGAAGGGGGCCACTCTGTACATTAATACTTTGGTGAGGTTTGGGGAGAAGCAGGACTCTACCCCTGGCTCCTGACTCAAACCCTCTCACTCAGCTGGACGCTGAACCCAATGTCCACACTACCCCCATCCCTACACAAGGCCAAGCCCACAGAACACTCCCAAGTGAGGTCCTGAGAATTGGGCAATAGGGTGGAAGGGGTCGCAGGGCATCTTCTAGGAGAGAGCACTGGGACAGATCACAGCTTCCGCTCCACAGGTTGCTGGAGACACAGTTCGCTGCCCGCAGAGATGATGGGCAAGTGATTGTCCATGTGGTAGCTGATGAGGTGACTGACACTCTCAAAGCGGTGATCCTTTGTCCGAACCTGCGAAGTGGGAAGGGAGAAGGTCAATTCAGGTGAAGAGTCAAATAAGACCTCAGTCCCCAAAGCTGAGGAAGCTGGAATGTTCAAGAGGGTCGAGGCAGGAGAAAAAGATGGCAGAAGCGGGAAGGCCGTCAGTCCTGATCATTGAGGCTTCTCTAGAAAGAGAAGCTGGAGGTAGCCGTGGGAATGGGCAGGTCAGTGAACTGGGAAAAGGCAGAGGGGACATCAGCCCAGAAATCATGAAGCTGAGGGATAGCTACTCCTCCCCTGACCTGGAAGAAGGTGGTATGTCTCAGAAGAGGATACACAGTACAAAAAAGACATGCAAAGGAGGCTGAGGTTGCTGTAGAAAAGAGACCAAAGTTATGAGGGGCAGAGGGACAGTGCAGACAGGAGACAGAGCACTGGTCTGAGCCCTGAGTCTGGAGAAGCTGGGGAGGCCCCTGGCTCCTCTTGAGAGAGGAGATTTGGGGTGCCTAGCCTCTAACCATCTGACATTGAGCATCACAACCTCTAAGGATGGTTTTCTCATTTGTCAAAAGAGGGACTCAGGTGACATGTGCACCTTCCAGCACTCGTGGGCATAAAGTTTGGGGATTGGCCGGGACTGAAGGGAAAACAGCTCAAGTTCAGGGATGTGAGAAGGGAAGGAACCCTAAGCCACTAGAGGGGGAATGCCAGGCACCTTGAGAGCAGGGGAGGCTCAGGTAGAGGTGCCCAACAGGTGAAGTCTAGGAAGCAGTGAGGCAGGAACAGGGCTGCACAGGAGGGTACTGCATCTTCCTTTCTGCCTCACCCACCCATACCCCTGCGATACTCACCACACCCTCAGGGTCCACCAGTAGCAGGTGCTTGGGCTGCCCACTCTGCAGGCCAGTGAGCACATACTGGCCAGGTGTGGTCGTGCTTTCCCGCACCAGGAAGTCCCCGTTGAGCTGTAGCAGTGCCTCGGCCTCCCGCCGGCTCAGCTTCCCGTGAAACCAGGGCTCCCCTCGGAGCTGCTCAGCCATGGCCACCAACTGGGGAGGTGGAGGCACCCGCAGGGCATCTTCAAAGGGCTCTGGGGGTACAGAGAGAGGGCTAGAAGAGGCAGCTGGCACAACACATGCTCAAGAGCCAGACCCTCAGGGAGGGGAGGCCAGGAAGAAAAGAGGAGGAACCAAGTGGGAAGACGCAGATGCAGGAAGGAAAGGGGCACACTCACTCATGTCAAAGAGGTCTCGGGGCGTGCTGCCATTGATGGCAGGATTGGGGGGCCCGGCCCCACCGCCTGCTTGCCGTGCCTTGTCTAGGTTCTGGACATTGACATAGGAGGGATCATCAAAGAGCTCTCTGCCTGCTGAGGAAAGGGAGGCTTTACAGTGATCCCCGCCCTGCTTCTCACACCCCACTCTGCCCCTCTCAGCTCCCTTCATACCTGGGCAGGGTGGCGGGGGCAGCATCTGTTTGCGGGCTTCTGGGTCTCCTCCAACAGGCTGCCCCACTGGCTGAAGGGACAAAAATAGGGTGAGACCAGAGGCCCTAACCAGACGCTGCCATCCTGGGCCTAGCCCACCTTCATGCAAGCAACTTACCAGCGTGGCTCCCAGGTGGCTGGGGGTCTGGGCACTGGGTGGAGTGGGTCGAGCAGCCCCCTGGGGGACTCCTTCCCGAAGTCTCATGTCCACCACCCCCCCAAGAGGGGGTTCCTTCCCAGGGAAGTCATTATAGTACTGATGGTCAGGTGGCTCTTCTTCCTCCTCATCCCAAGCTGAGCCATCAAAGCCAGCCATCCTGGGAGGGACAGGAGGAAGAGAAGAGCATGGGGAAGAGGATGGAGAACAGACAGAACAGCAGTCACATACTGGGCATTCCCTGAGGGGTAGGCCTGAGGCTGGGTGTTTCATATATATAATCATTTCATCCTCCTGGCAACCCTATAAGGTAGGTATTATTTCCTTCTTCGATTTTATAGATGAGGAAAATGAGGGTCAGGGGTAAAAGGATTTAGGTCTCACAACTAAAAGGTGGTGGAGCTGAGATGTGAATTCAGATTTGTCTTTAAAGTCATGCCCTTGATCATTAAGCTGTCTCCCAAAAGGGAGGGGGAGCAGTAAGTACCGGGGAGGGGGGTGCTCCAGAATCATTTAACCTCCTCTAAATACTCAATACTACTGGTCTGAGGTGGGAAAGGTAAGGATCTCAGGAAAGAGCCATCCTCCCTCACCCAAATTCTTGACGGCTTCTAGAGGCAAGAAAATGAAGAACTAAACTAAATATGGAGAAATGCACAAAAGGACAGACCAGCAATGAGATGGCTTGGAAAAGAAAAGCCCATCTAGCCAGGGAAGAGCTGCAGCGTGGACGTCCTGGACTACAGCTCCACCACGGGCACACGACAGGAAGAGGTGGCCCTGCAGCAGGCAGGGCCTCGAAAGACCTTCCTGATGGCCACAGGAAACTTAAGAATAGCAGGAAGTGGGAAGCAGGGGCGCACAGGTTATTTCCTTCCCTGCACCTCTCTGAGCTCAAGTGTGGGAAGAGCAGACCTACTTTTCCAATTCCGGTCTGGGGCCCAAGAGCTGGCCGCCCCCCAACCCTGGCCCACTCACCTGTCATGGGGGGTGACCAGCTTGGGCGGGTTCCTGAGGTATTGTTTGAAACGCAACTCGAAGGCCTGGCCAATGGTGCTGATGACATCCTGAGCAAGCCCTTCGGGACACTCCAGGATGTGGCAGGCTGGGGACACAGCAGAGGCCGTCAGGGAGCTCGGGGGCAGCGTGGCCAGGAGGAGGCGCAGACAGAGCCCCTTGTCGTCTGTCCTCCACAGCCAGGAGCCGCCGGGTCCTGCTCACCTACCTCTCGGACAGCTGGCCCCACCCAGTGCTCCCCACCACGCCTCACCTCTCTGATTCACCGGGTCTTTGGCAACATAGGCGACATACTCGGCTGTGTCCTGGGGTGGACAGAGTCAGAAGAGGCCAGTTAGCTAAACTTCATAGCCCCACCTCACTCCTGACCCCTCAAACCCAGTCCTCTTCAGATATCACCTCAATCCTAGCACGCTCTATTCTCTAGCCAGTGTCTTCCCAACCCCTAGCCCCGTACTCTTCTCCCACCACCCGTGCTTCATTCCCCAACTCACCGGGTCCCCGCCAGACGCAAACGAGATGGATTGCATGTGGTGGTTGGCGATGATCTGAGGGTTAGGGCAGGGGATGGAGAAGGAAGGGAATGACGTGTGTCAGGCAGCCTCAGGGCCCACTGGGCGCCCCCCACAATTGGCCCAGGACCCTGGGGTCCCAGTCTCATCCTTTTGGCTTCTCAACCCATGTCCTCCTAATCTCCTCCTTCCCTACCATCCTGATGCTCCCAAGCCTTCCCTCCGAGTTTCTTGCCCTCATAACCGGGTCCTCACTTAGCCCTCCCATCAATGTTTCTGGTCCTGCTGCCCTAGTCCACCAACCTGTTTGCAGTCTGCGGCCATGAGGTTGAGGCTGCTGGTGGAGACGGTGAGAGTGATTGGCATTCCAGCAAATTTCAGGTTACTCCTCCCCAGGATGGAGCTGAGTGGACGGCTACAGGGCTAGGGAAGGGCCCGAGGATCTCAGAAGCTGGGGGCTCCCCGCACACTCCTGCCTCCTGGCCTCCTCCCCGCACGCCCCACACCAGCCTTCTCCCTGCTCCTCCACCTCTCCCGGCAGCGCCCCTAGCCCCATCGACCCCAGCTACCTTTCTCCTCCTTGTTGCCCCCTTAGCACCCGGCACAGCGTCACACACCAGACTGATGGCCTCCCTGGGGAAAGAGGGGTACTCAGACCCACGGCCTGCCTCCCACCCGGCTGGAGCTGCCACAGGGCTGGGGGAGGGGAAGGCCAGGCCAGACTCCAGGGGCACTCCAGGCTCTTTGTCGTGGCGGATTGAATTAAGGGCCTTTAATATTTGATGACACTGAGAGGCCGCTTCCTGGATGATTGGGTTAGAGCCTCAGTGGGTCTGGGCCCACCCCCTTCCAGCTACCAAATGTCCCATCCCCTTCCCAAAGGCAGCAGCAACCTTCCATCTACCCCCATTTTCCACTCAGACTCCAGCTGCCAGCTGCCTCTGCCACCTCCCCCACAACCCCCCAGGCTGCATAAGCAAGAAGGAGCCAGGTCAGAGTTGCCTCTCTTCACTGAGACTTCAACTCCCTTCCCTAACTTTCTCTCAATCCCCTTCACCACCCAAAGATGAGCCATCACTAGTGCCACTGCCAAGTGACGACTCCCCCCTCCCCTCACAAATCCCAGGACCCCCACACTCCGCCCCCCGCCCCACCAACCTGGTGACCTGAGTCCGGGTGTTGAAGTCCAGGGCGCGCATTGACTGCAGGACCTCCACACAGCCCATGTACTGAGGGGAGGGACGGGAGGAGAACAGTCAGCCGCCTCCCCCCACCTCTTCACAAAGAGCCCCAGGACTCTTCCCTGCTTGTTCCATAAGGTTGCAGAAGTTCTGCCCACTGCCCGTGGATACATCCCACGACATGCAGAACACCAGGGTGAGGAGAGAAGGCAAGCTTGGGGGACATCATGCATGTGGGAAGAGAATTCGGAGGGGAGTGACAGGCACTGGGTGGGATGGAGTGACATCTCCAGAAAGGGGGAGGAGACTGGAGGGGACAGTCAAGAGTCACTCATTCCAACACTTACTAAGGGCTTGTGCTGGGCTTTGTGCTAAGCATGGCAGGGTGGGGGTGGGGGAGTCACAAGAAGGAAGGGGCCCCAGACAGAGCTGGAAGGGAAGGGGTGAAAGAATCAGAGAAGGGGCAAGAAAGGTTTAAGAAACAGGACACAGAAACCAAGGGAGTTGCTGGGGAAGAGCAGGAAAAAAAAGACTAGTGAGCAGAGGAACTGGAGGGAGTGGGAGGGAGGATGTTCACTCACCCGAACCAAGTAGGAAACCCCGGGTCCCATGACTTTGTCGTTGGGATGCAGCCAGCCCCGCGTGGGCTTATTGACAAAGCTCCCGTGGCGGGTCCACTCCTCGCCCCCCAGCTGGCCCCCTTCCACCCGAGTCCTGCGCCCGCCGCCTCCACTCAGCTTGTTCATGTCCTGGAGGAGGGGCAGGGGGCCTGAGTCCGGCATGGCTGCCCCTACGATCCCCTCCCCATCCTCGGCTGCCCTTCCTGGCTCCCCCTTCGGCCCCAGGCGCCCCCCAGCCGGGTTGGCCAGCTTCAGGTTGCTCATCCGGGGGAAGAAGGAGCACAGGGTAGTGGGACTATCGTCCCCAGGCAGAGGCGGCAGCATGGGCCCCAGAGACGAGGCTGATGGGGAAGGCAGCTCCTCCGGTGGGGTGGACCCTGAAGCTCCCTCCTCCAGCGATGACAGAGACTCATTCCGAAGTGGGTTGTACTTGGGCTTGGGGGGCAGGAGATCCATGGCTGGAGTGAGAGGAAGGCTGCTGCCCAGCCTGGCCCCCCTGCCAGTCAGGGCAAGGGGGCCAGGCAGGGGGCATCCCAGGCCCTTAGCCTGATCGGACCTCTCTGGCCCAGGGATCTCAAGGGTCCTGGGGAGGGAGAGGGACAAGTGGCTCTGGCTCCCCAGGCTCAGACCCAGAGAGTTTCAGGCCCCATCCCCGCCCAGCGTGGAGCCTCTTCTCTAGCTGTGAGGAGAACGGGCTGGACCTAGAGCTGACTGGCTCCTCCCCAGGGGCGGGGAGCTAAGGGGAGAGACCAATCCCGAGGACAGTGCTGACTCACAGGCTCTGAGGGGCTAAGCCTCCAGCACTGCCCCAACCCAGAACTCTTACAGGGCAGAGCGATCCATGCCCGCGCCCCCCCCCACCCCGCCCCGGTACAAACAGCAAGTAATCTGGAGAGGAATAAAGTGGGAGTGGGAGGGAAGGATGGAGGAGTGAGAAGGAAAGGAGGGTGGCAAGAGGAGGTCTGCATCAATCCAAACCAGACATGGGCAGGCCAAAGGGAGCAGGAAACTAAGGGAGGGCAGCGGGGGGGGGGGGGGGGGGGGGGGGAGGGAGGAAACAGAGGCAGCTGGGGGTGGGAAAGGGAGGGGATTCCTGAGCTCAGCAATTCCCTTCCTGTCCTAGTTGAACACTCAAACTCCCTCCTCCTCCAGCCCCGGCCACCCCCGGCGACCCCCCACCACTATCACACGTGGGGTGGCAGCCCCAGGGAGCCTGGGCCATTAGCATCCTCTGCTACCACAGCTGTGGAGGGAGCTAAAGAAATGGGAAAAGGAAGGACGTGGTCCCAGTGGATGCAGGGAGGGGCCAAGAGGAAGGGCAAAGCTGGTGAAGTAAGGGGAATAAAGTCCAACCTGGGTGGTGCATCAGGGAGCCACCAGGCAGGAGCTGGAGCAGAGGACAGGCTGGTGGAGGCTTGTTCTCCATGCATGGCGCCTACCATGCCAAGGAGCAGCGGCCCATGCCAAGCACTCTTCTGTCCCCCTTTCCACAGCGAAGCAAGCTGTCAAGGGTAGAAGGGGTGGGGGCGGCCAGGGCATTGACACTAAGGTCAGCTCCCTGGACCTGCGGGTAAGCTCATACCCCTCCTCTTGCAGTAGTGACTGGGAAGGGTGCAGGTGTCCACCACAGAGCATGATGCCCCTCACGCCAGAGGCAGAGTCTGGCTGGAGGAAATGGGAGAGTGCAACAGTTCTCCAAGAGAAGTGGGGGCTACAGGCCATGAAGGGACAGAGGGGGCAGAAGACAAATCTGCTAAGGAGAAAGGGGTGCCAGAAGGACTGAGGATGGACACAGGGAACAGTCCCAAACCCATTCCTTCCGCCCACAGCTTCCTTCCACAGCTCTGCTCAAGGGGGCCATAAAGGAAGTTGGAAAGTGACCCAAAAAAGTAGTTGTAAAAGATACATATAACCCCCCAGGCTCACCGCAGAATTACCTATCCTTAAATTTACTTCAGAATATAAAAAGATGCAAATTATCATAGGTTATAGCAATGAACAACACTAGCACTTAAAACATGTTAGATACTGTGCTTATCACCTCCCACTTAGTCCTCCAGGGAGAGCTTTGCCACTCCATGCACCACTCCCGAGAAGAAATTCTATCATTGTTTCCTAAAGACTCAGCGCCCAGGCATAGAGAGAATGAGGAAAGTATTCTGCCAAGGTGTGAGCATTGTTAGAAAAGAAGGAGGAAGTAGGGCTTTTAAAATTTATGTAGGAAGAAAGGAGATTGCTACTGGGAATCCGGGTGACTGGAAGAAGCTGCGTGTGGCTTCTCAGCCCAGCAGGGAGGAGGAGGCAAGAGCGGCGGAAAGTAGCAGGAAATGGCGAAAGCTCAGGAATGTTTCCAGAAGGGAAGGCTGGGCAAGCGGGACCAGGAGGAATGCCCAGACTAGAACTCCGGTTAGGGGGAGGGGAAGAGCCAGAGAAGTGGTGGGGCCTGAGGAGTCCCTTAAAAAAAAAAATCAAACAGCAAAAAGGACACTATTACCTACGCCGACTCCAAGCCACCGTTTTCTGGTGGTGGAAAACTTTCTCTCCTGTCACACCCACATGTCACACACCAACAAATCCATGGCCCTACCCAGCTCCCGACGTACAGGTATAAGACAAACAGCTGTTTCTGGGGTGGAGTCGGTCCAGAGAGTGGGGCTGGGAATCTATGAGCGAGTCTCCCTCCCACTCTCGTACCAAACCCCAAGTCCAGCCCCCTTCAAGTAGGTCCACCCTTGGAAGGGGGTAAGGGAGAGGAAAAGGGCTGCCTCTAATCTCTTACTCCTCAGAGCCAGAGATGTGAACTTCTGACTTCCTACCCAGTGGAGCATGAGAGCTCAGGAAAACTGAGCCAAAGTCCCCAAAGAGAAAAAGAGCAAGGAAATGTTAAGCAGGTGAAGTTTCTGGGATTGAAGACAAAGCTTCTGAGGCGATGACCCGGGTCCTACAGGGATAACGCTCCTGAGGGGGCGTGGCCCTCTCAGGACGCGAGCATCAGAGAGACTCCCAGGAGGCAAGGCTTCTGGACACTCAGACGTGGATTAAAGAGGGGGCGGGGCTTCTAGAGGGGAGGAACCCCTAGAGAGGCGTGGCTTCTTGAATTCGAATAGTTCTTTGAGGGGCAGGGCTCTGCCCTTTCGGGAGATAGGCTTTTTGATAGACAGGAGTTGGCGGAGAATCGTCGCTAGGAGGCGGAGTTTCGGGGAATTGGAAGGACTAACGTAGGGTTTCTAGTAGTAGGGCCTGGAAGCATGTCTGGGGGTGGGACTTCCAGGAAAGTCGGGCGACAGAGTGGGGTCGGGGACAATAAATAGAAAACAAGTCGGGGTTCGGGGGGCCCCCTGAAGTTGGGAGGTGGGACTTCCGGGGAGGGGGTCGCAGGGGCGGGGCTTATAAGTGAAGACCGGAAGTAGGGTCCCGGGAGAGGGGTTCCGGGGAGGAGGAGTGGGTCACCTAAGGAGAAAAAAAGTCCCAACTCACCAGGGCTTCATGGAGTCTCCGCACCGCACCGCGGGCCGATTTGGTTCCGGATCACGCCACTGCCTTCTAAGGTCGCCGCTCCAACTTTCTCCCCGGGCCCGGCCTCCCTGGAGAAACTTTATTGCACTCACTTCCGGCCTCACTAACCCCTGACCCTCTACCTCATCGTCCCTCCTTCACCCGTCCCACTTTCCCGTGTCAGCCAATGGCAGCACGAGAACGCGCACAGGAGCCGTGATAGCCAATAAGAGGCCTAGTTTTGACCTACGTTTGTTCTTGAGCAACGTAAGCAGTGCACTCCAATAAGGACTCAAGGAGAAGCAAATCTAAGCCAATCGGAGGCTTGAAGGTGGGGTTGTCCCGCCTTCCGCCAGAATGACCAATAGAAAGCGCGGGCGGTGTGTTTGAAAGCGAGGCCAAAGAGGGTGGGAGCGCGTGCTGCTGGGAGTTGTTTGGAGGTTGGAGGTGCGGGGCTGACGGTCCTCAGGCAGGGTGATTATGTCGCACAAGCAGATTTACTATTCGGACAAATACGACGACGAGGAGTTCGAGTACCGGTTAGTGCCGGCGCGGGGGCAATAACAAGGTCGTGAGCTTTGAAAAGTGAGGGCACGAGGAGTTAGTAACGCGGACTGAAGCTACAGAATGGCGCATGCGCGGGAGATGAAGGGACTGGGTGCGAGCCATGAGCGCGTAAGGCGCATGCGCGAAGGTTGGGGGCGATCGTAAAAGAAACCCTAAAGTGGTAGAGAATTTGGAGTAAGCTCTCCTGTTGGGAGGAGGCGTGGGTGGACGTGGTTAGAGTATTAGAGTGCCGACCACCCTCAGCTTTGCGGGTTTCTGGATCATTCTCTCACCTTCATTGAGCAAATTGAATTTGCCTTCTTGAGACTACTTGTATCATGGCAACACCGTAGAGCCTCGTGGGAGAAGGTGGCAAAGGCGGATCCCGAATTTTCCTCGAGGCTTCAAAGTGAGGGGAGTTCTGAGAGAGCCTGAGTGTTGCTTATTAATTCATGGAAAGGGGGCGTGGTTGCCTGGCTTGTTTTAGGAAGTGGGCTTCGAAGAATTGGAGTGGAATAAAACTGGCCAGGAGCATTGAGAAAAGACTTAATATAGACCTAATAGATTCCCGTCAAATATTTGAAGGGCATCTACTTAGGAAACAGTTATGGAGTGCTTATAGGTTTCAGGTGTTCTACTAAAGTGCAAGGATAAGCCATGGTCTCTGCTTTCAACAAACCTAAAAATCTGTGGAAGTAATGACAGATAGCAGAAAGAAGGTGATAATTGGTATGATAGAACTATGTACAGATTGTGGTGGGAGCACGTACGACTTGCCAAGCATGGTGAAGAAAGGACTCCCTATAGTTTGCATTTGATAAACCCTAAATCCATAATTCTAGATTAGAAAATTAGGGAAGACAAAGAATTCTACAAATATTGGCATTCGACCAATCTATATGAAGCGTAATACTTAAAACAACTGGAAGCTTGCTTTCCTTGTGTTTCTTCAGCCTAGTGCAGGGCTCTGGGCCTTCTGGAGAACTCAGTGTCTGCTGACAAACACACTATTTGTATTTATGCCAAATCCTTGGGAAAGGCCCCCCGGCCCTGTTTGGACCCAATTAACTTTCTTTTCCTCAGCTGTTTTCCTCTACATCTGAACTAGGCTAACTAAAATTAAGTGCTTATAATGTCTTTGCAGGGCTAGAAACATCACTAATTTCATCCCCTGGAAGATGTAAGTCTTGGCAGTGATATTTGGTTTAAGAAAAGGGTTTGTTTGTTTTTTTGGTCTAAATAGGTATGGAAGCCAATCTTTATGCCAGGGACTTGTTAAGATGTAAGCTATTTTCAGACATTTAGACTAGAATTGACTGTTTGGTGGAAAAAAATCCCTTTTACTTAGCACAGAGAGAGCATTCAGTACATTTTCATTGAAAATGATGAAGTCTGAATCACCCCAATTCATGTCAGAGTAGTAATTTCTTTGCCATGAAAGGAGACTTATCCTTGGTTAGAAAAGCATGGAGTTCCCCCCAAAGAAGTCTCATGGCACATCCCTTCAGAGTTAGGAAAATGAAGTTAGGATAGATCTTAAAGGATAAGATATATTTCACCCTTTGTTCTGACTCTTCCCTGATAGGCCTTTCCTCTCCATGAAATTACTTCTCTCCCTTCCTCCTTACAATTCTGTTCAAAATTGCCTTTACTTATTAACAGTGTGTGTGTGTGTGTGTGTGTGTGTGTGTGTGTGTGTGTGTGTTGTGGGGTTCCCGTTATATTATTTTAGGGTCATCAACTAAAAGACTATAAGCTCCGAGAAGGCAGAGTCAATATATCAACAGTGCCTGGAATTTAGGTGCTCATTCACTGGTGTTATTCATTGATGTGTACTTTTTAATATACTTTTGTGAGAATGTACGTATCTTGGCCTTTATTTCTAGCTGCCTCTGCCCCACAATAAGATTATATAAACTCCCTGCCATTACGAACTGGTTTGTCTTTTCTTGCCTCTCTTGGCTTTATATGCAGGCACTCGTCTGACAGACTGTACCCAGTATTGATACAGATTCCCCACCTTCCCATGTTTCTGTTACAGGCATGTGATGTTGCCCAAGGACATAGCCAAGCTGGTCCCTAAAACCCATTTGATGTCTGAATCTGAATGGAGGAATCTTGGCGTTCAGCAGAGTCAGGGATGGGTCCATTATATGATCCATGAACCAGGTCAGTGCAATGGCAGAAAGCAACCATGTAGGACTGAGGAAATGAAGGAATGATAAGGTTGCATAACCCAAAGAAATAGGGGGAAAGTGGGGATGATTTACTAGTTTCTTAACTCACCAGCCATCTAGAAAAACAGGAGTGACCAAAAATAAGAAAGTATCTGGGAAGTTCAGAAACAACCTGTCACTGAAAAAACCTCCTTTAATCTCTAATTTGGTCAGAGGATTTTTTTTTTTTTTTAAGGCTACATATACACTGGTAGAGGTTATGGCCCCTGCTTCATTCTCCATCAGAAAGTGAATTTTGGGATGTGTTCCAAATAAACCAAGGAAAGTATATTTCTTGATAAGACACCAGACACCAAACTGCCAGACAAAACTAATAAAGGACGCCCTGGGGCTGCACAAACATAGCAAGAGAACTGATACTGACAATTCTGTACTTGGCACACAGGCCAGGCTTCGGGGTCTGCTTCTAAGGCCATATGCTTAAATCTTAATTTAGTTGTAAAGATCTGAGTGGGTGATACCTGGGAAGTGGGAGTGGGAGATACTATAGGTTGTGCATAGGATGATGTGAGCTTGTCTCTTAGATTTCACTCACTCTTTCAGAACCTCACATCTTGCTGTTCCGGCGGCCACTGCCCAAGAAGCCAAAGAAATGAAGCTGGGGAGCCACTTTTCAGCCTCATGCTTTATACAGCTGTCCTCATTTGCTAACATCTTTCTGATGACATTATTATGTTGCCTTCCTGTTTCTCACTTTGATATTTAAAGGATGTTCAGTACACTGTTTGAACGTGTTGGAGACTGCTTTGCTTCTTGAGCAGAACCAACAGGACCATGGCCCAGCCGGACAACTGCTCTTTGGGTTGCAGCCTCAGCTAAGTGTGACCCCCAAAACCAATGTGAGCTCTGTATCCAGCAGAACACACTTGGCAGATGGAGGAAGCATCTAAGAATAAGACCGTGGCTGTTACAGGGATTGTGTAAACTTCCTGTTTTTTTTTCTGCCAGGTGTTGTATGTATGGTGATTTATGTTTCAATGTGTTGGAAACTTTCCATTTTATTCAAGAAATCTGTTCCATGTTAAAAAGCCTTGATTAAAGAGGAAGTTTTTATAATCTAATTCTCTCATTGTAAAGGTTTTTCCCCCTCTCAGGGCAAGCATCACATTCACTATCATGGTTCTAATTATATGCCCTTCAGTGAGATAATGAAGTTCAGCTCTTTGTTAATAATGAGGTTTATTTCAACATTCAGGTAGCTGGTTTTTAATCTACTTTAAGCAGACTTTGCTGTCAAACATCTACTGAAATATATTTCACTCTAACTACAGGCCTAAGAAAGAGGTTATATGGGGACAACTTCATCTCATCAAAACAAATGAATTCTTTTCTACACTCAGGGATGCTGCCATTAACGTAGTCCTGATTTTTGAAGGGTACACAAGGGTAAAGGGAGGAGGCTGTCAACCAGAGGCTGCTAGTGCATTCCACTTCCTGACCAGCCTAAGGCTCAGGCACACCTCTGGCCTGTTCACTCCGCACAATGGTTTGGGGGTGTTTTCAGTGGTTCTCACTTTGGCTGAACATTGGAATCACCTGGGTAGCTTTAAAAGTGCTGATGGCTAAGTCATTCCCAGGGAAGTTGACTTAATTGCTCTGGGTTGTGGCCTGGATGAGGGAATATCAAGCATTCTTACACAGGTAGTTACAGCACTAACCTTTGAGAAAACAGTTGTAAACTGTGGCTATTTGAGAAAACATTTCGCCAAATAATAGCTTACCCTCTACTTTGAACAGAAGTGCTAAGTAAGGGAGATTAATCTTCCCACTTCTCTGTCTTCCATTCATTTTTTCCTTAGAGCAGTAGTAGTTCAAGTGTGGTCCCTGGACCAGAAGCATCAACATCACTTGGAAACTCCTTAGAAGTGTCCATTCTTGGGCTCCACCCTAGACCTACTGAATCAAACTCTGAGGGTAGAACCTAGTGACATTTTAACAAGCTCTCTAGGTGATTCTGGTGCATACTTAAGCTTGAGAACCCACTGTAAAGGATCAGACCAGAGCTGATGTTTTGGGGAGGGGGGCGGGGCTTGTCAAATATCACCATTACTAAGAAAGATGATGTAGCATATATGGCTTATGTCATTAGGAAAGCCTGACTTTGTTTTTTTAGAGCTGAGACTCTCTTAATTGGAAAAAGCACGGGGCTTATTATTTGAGAAAGAAGGGTCTAGAAGCCTGGCTCTACCATTCACTGTAGTGTTTTGTGGTTGTTGTATGGCATCCCTTCACCTTTTTGAGCCTGTTGCCCATCTGTAAAAGGGGCATCATATCTATCTTAGAGGGGTTTTAGCAGAGTAAAATGAGGCCAGGTGTGGTTCAGCAGTCCTCTAAATGAATGAATTTTAGAGCTTTACTACAGAAAACAGTGGCATCAGCATGACAGGAGTGTGGTGCTCCAAGGACAATTATGCTTAAAGGACAAAGAACGACCCTGCCTGAAAAAGTTGCAGCGTTACACCCCCTACCGGACTCTTAATCGCCCTCCCCACCACGTTGAGATGGTTACGAAATTCCTGAGCCCACCTGGGCAACACCCACCTGGGCAATGGGACCTGTCCCAAATAAGGAAAGGCATCTGGGCTGTCCCACTCTCACCAGATAGAAGGAAGGTGTATGTGCCTCAGCCAATCAGTAAACGAAATTTTCACCCCGACCATTCTTTTGTTTTCTGGCTATAAAAACTGATCAATAGCACATGTTCGGGCTTGACTGCCAGACTGCTAGGAAGTTGGCCCACTGTTCTGGCAGCGACCCTTCCCTCTAATAAATTCTATCTTCTTTACATTCTGCCTCGTGTCTGGAAATTCTTTTCCAACCCGCGTTCAGACCACAACATTTGGTGGCCTGTACGGGGATCTCCAGGGGCATCTCTTTCCCCACCTCCTCTCCTCATTCCTTGGGACCCTCTGTGAACAGGCAAGTTGCTGTGGAAGCAACGGAGGAACTCTGGCCAGGGCCACAGCCTGTGTGTTCCGAAGGCTCCACGGTTCACTTTGCCCCAGTAACTGCCTCCCAGAGCAGGTGAGGATCCCTCTGTCTTCCTTCCGACTGAGGACTAGGCCAAAGGGTATCGTGCGGGCACGGGTAAGGCATTTAAAAGCCATTAGGGTGCCTGCTGCTTGAAGACTCCCGTGAAAGGATAAGGGGGTCACGGAACGGACCAGGCTATTAGAGCGTCTGCCCCCAGCAAGACAACTTCCGTGCAACGCGAGGCACATTGTGGACAAAGCAAAACACACAGCCCCCAGTCCCTTGGCCACCGTCTCCTCGGTAGGGATAGAAGGTGGAATCCTCAGTCCTCTTTTCTGTCGCTTCTGCTTCTTTCTCCTCAGCTCGGACTGACTCCAAAGGACCTCACCGCCTCTAGGTCGTCCCGGGAGCTCCTTCCCATCCCTGAGAGTCTAATAACGGTGAGTCAATTCCCGGCTGGCTTCCGGGGATTCCCCTCTCTGGTCACTGATGCCCTGGCCGCACGGTTTCTCACTGCTCTGGCCACCTCAGTCGGACGCGACAGCTGAGACAGTCAGCATTTTTGTGCCTAAGTCGCACGGAGACGTCACTGAGACAAAGAGGGCACATATGCCTGTCAGTGATTTTTTACTTTGTGCCTGTCAGTGATTTTTGCCTTTTTGCCTGTCAGTGATTCTCAGTACCCCCATTCTATGGCATTGGGGCTAAGAATGGGTTCAGGTACATCTGTCCCCTTAGACTCACCTCTTGTTTATATTCTCAGGAATTGTAAGGAATTTGACCCAGACAGTCTCAAAAAGAAGAGGCTCATTTTCTTTTGTAACACGGCTTGGCCCCAATACAAACTGAGGGACCAAGAACAATGGCCTCTTAATGGGACGCTAAATTACAACATGATCCTCCAACTTGATCTCTATTGTTGGAAACTAGCAAAGGATTCCGAGGTTCCATATGTCCAGGCCTTCATGGCCCTCAGTCAGAATCTGAGCCTGAGGGACTCCTGTCACATGTGTCTCTCCATTGCCGCTTTAATGCCTCGTCCTCCCCACCCTCCTCCTTCAGCTTCACTACCTCGTCCCTCCCCCTCTCCCCCTCCACCAGATATCTTGGATGACCCTTCTTGTCCCCGATCTCCCCAGCCTCCTCCTCAACCTTCTGCTCCCCAACCCCCACCCCTGTACCCAGAAGCAGACCTTCCACCCCCGCCCCACACTCGGTCACCAGTAGCCCAATGCTCTGAATCGAGTCCCGATATGCTTCCCCTACGAGAGGTCGCTAACGGAGACCTAGGTACTATCAGAGTTCATGTCCCCTTCCCCATGTCTGATCTCTCTCATATTCAAGGGAAACTGGGCTCCTTTAGCCAGGACCCCTCCATGTTCATAAGGGAATTCCAGGCCCTAACTATAGCCTTTGACTTAACTTGGCCAGATATCCACGTGGTCCTAACTACCTGCTGCATCACGAGGAAAATGCCAGGATCTGGGCTGTGGCTCAGGCCTGGGCAGATGAGGCACACGCCCGAAATCCTAATGAGAACCGAGCAGGGGCAGAGGCAGTCCCACGGGCAGACGCAAGATGGAGATACCAGGAAAATACAAATGGGCCAGCAGGAGGGCTCACTAGGAGACATTACGTGATTACCTGTCTACTAGAAGGTATGAAAAAGGCAATCATCAAACCTGTCAATTATAATAAACTCAGAGAAGTCACACAGGAACGGTCTGAGAATCTGGCCCTTTTTCAGGCCCAATTAGTAGAGGCTATGAGGAAATACACCAGCCTAGATCCTGAGACCCCTGAAGGTCAGGCTGTACTTGCAGTTCACTTTGTAAGCCAGGCATCCCCAAGCATAAGACAGAAATTACAGAAACTAGAGCAAGGGCCACAAACCCCATTTTCTGTCCTACTTGACACGGCCTTGAAGGTTTTTAACAATAGGGAGGAGGCTTCTAGGAACAGACGAGAACTAAGAGAGGAGGAAAAATTAAAACGACATGCTCACTATATGGCTCTTGCCATTACTCAGTCCCTCCCACAACAGGGACCCACGGGAGCCCCTCTCCCATCTCAGAAACCACCGCGGATCTGCTACCAATGCAGTCAGCAGGGGCACACTGTCAGGAACTGCCACACCCCACCACCCGATATCCCATGCCCTTATCATCAAAAGGGCCAACTGGAAGAGGAGTTGTCCCTGCCGCCCTCAAGCGGGTAGGCCAATTCCACAACCACCCAACACTCGGGGTTTTTCGGTCCCAGCCCCCGTGGGCCGAGGTCAAAACCAATTACCCCTGTCAGTGGTAATTGACTACCAGGAGCAAGAACCGGATTGCACTGTAGATCTGGGGCTCCTGGATGTGGATGACTGAAGGTGCCCGAGGCTCAACCTACAGGACCCTATGTTCCCCATAAGACTGGAGGAGCCCCAGGTAACCCTGGATGTGGCAGGGGCTAATATAACCTTTCTAAGTGACACAGGGGCTTCTTATTCAGCCCTGACTTCCTTCTCTGGTCCCACTCGCCATTGTCCCACTCGCCGTTGTCCCACTCGTCGTTCCTCGTCGTTCCTCGATCCTCCTAACAGGGATGGGAACAGGCTCAGCAGTACTCTTAAACTCTATTTTCCCTGCCCAACAGCTCTCTCTTGAACTCACACAACAGATTGCCAACCTAGCAGCTCAAATTAACATGCTACAAGAACAAATAAATTCTCTAACAGGAGTGGTTTTACAAAATAGAAGAGCTCAGGACCTCCTACTGGCTTATCAGGGAGGGACTTGTGCAGTGTTAAAGGAGGATTGCTGTCTTTTGGTTAATCAATCAGGCAAGGTCCAGACCAATTTTCGGGCCGTGTATTTTTAACCTCCTTGTTAAGTTTGTCTCTTCCAGAATACAAATGGTGATGCAACAAAAACACCGGCCAGACAACACTCGTACAACCCCTTGAACAAGCCGCCATCACTTTACATGGGGCCCACACTCCTCCCTAGATACACCCTGACAGAGAGCAGGCAACGGGAACCCAGGGCCCCATGATGCCCCTGCTCAGCAGGAAGCAGCCAGAGAGTTTGTCACACCTTCTCACAAAGGGGTTCCAGAATGCCTGAGAGGGAATTAGGCAGTTAGGTAGATATGAGCAGGGTACCCAATAGGGCCAAGGAATTGGCCCTATAAATAGAAGGGGGAATGTGGTGCTCCAAGGACAATGATGCTTCAAGGACAAAGACTGACCCTGCATGAAAAAGTTGCAGCGTTACACCCCCTACCAGACTCTTAAATCGCCCTCCCCACTATGTTGAGATGGTTACGAAATTCCTGAGCCCACCTGGCCAACACCCACCTGGGCAACGGGACCTGTCCCAAATAAGGAAAGGCATCTGGGCTGTCCCACTCTCACCAGATAGAAGGAAGGTGTATGTGCCTCAGCCAATCAGTAAACGAAATTTTCACCCCACCATTCTTTTGTTTTCTGGCTATAAAAACTGATCAATAGCACATGTTCGGGCTGACTCTCCCAGACTGCTAGGAAGTCGGCCTGCTGTTCTGGCAGCAACCCTTCCCTCTAATAAATTCTATCTTATTTCATCCTGCCTCGTGTCTGGAAATTCTTTTTCAACCCGCGTTAGGATCACAACGAGAGCTTGTTAAATGCAGATCTCAGGCCCCACCCAAACCGCATGAATCCTGTAGATTTAAACAGCATATTAAGAAGGCCCCTATGGGGACTTTCCTGGTTAAGAATCTGCCTGCCAATGCCGGGGACTTGGGTTTGAGCCCTGGTCTGGGAAGATCCCACACACTGCGGGGCAACTAACCCCTTGTGCCACAACTACTGAGCCCGCGCCTAGAGCCCATGCTCCGCAACAAGAGAAGCCGCTGCAATAAGCCCTCACACCGCGCAACTAGAGTAAAGCCTGCGCGCACCAACAAAGACCCAACGCAGCCAAATAAATAAATAATTTAAAAATAAAAGTGAAAAATGAAAAGGTCCCCAGATGATTCGTAGGAGCATTAAAGTTTAAGAAGTACTTTTAGACCAGAAGCAAGTGAAATAAGAGGAAGCTAGGATAATGTGAGAATCCAAAGTGGACACGTGGCACTCCCTAGTCGCCGCCCTCACTCGTATCTCCAAGACCAATTAACTGGGAGAGGTTGTTTAAAGCACCATCTGGAACAAGGTGGGGCAAGACTTTGTCGTCAAAAAGGTTTCAGTAGGGCTTCGCTGGTGGCGCAGTGGTTGAGAGTCCGCCTGCCAATGCACGGAACACGGGTTCGTGGCCCGGTCCAGGAAGATCCCACATGCCGCAGAGCGGTTGGGCCCGTGAGCCGTAGCCGCTGAGCCTGCGCGTCCAGATCCTGTGCTCCGCAACGGGAGAGGCCACGACAGTGAAAGGCCCGCGTACAGGTAATTAGCCTTACTGTTTATAACAAGGACAAATGAAAGTTCCACACACTAAAAGGTCACCTCCAGGATCTTGCTACCTCCCAGGCAATGCTGACAATTTTTCTTGGCTGTCCCTCCAACGTCCATTTGCCACAATATAAAATCCCCTCTGCACCAGTGCCAGCCCCCAATCCCTTAGAATAAGTCATGGTTAATGAATAACAGCATATGCATACAAGAATTTTAACACAGAACAGAGGTTAGAGTCAAACCTCTCTTTACTTCCAGCACGAGACTGGAGCACCCCAAAGTCCTTAAAGCACCTCCAACCACCACCACTCATTTCACACCCGACTCCTCAAGCCCAGCAGTGAGCGAAAAGCCCCGCCCCCAACTAAGGCCCGGCCCCCATGTTTCCGGGCGAGGGGTGACCACGTGGTTGTCGCCAATAACAACCCAGCACTACTCCTGCCCTCTAGCTAAAGCTCGAGAGCGATAGTCGACTAGACCAATTGACCCTTAAAGATTGTGTGAGCGACGGCCAAAATGACCAATTAATACGAGGTAGGTAGGAGTCTAAGGCGGGACTCTGAGTACGGAAGCTGCCACGGGAGGGAAGGAGAGAGGGAAAGACCCGGTGAAGGGGCAAGAGGCAGGTGAGAACCTGGAAGAGCTCAGCAGTCTGAAGCGTGGCGGGAAGAGACAGGATTCCGGGCTAGAAAGGGTGCGGAAGCCAGCAAAAGAAGGCTGCTGAGTTTTGGTCGTGGGTGGAGGGAGGGAACGCACTTAAAGGGGCCAAGGCCCAGGATAAGGTAGACATTTAAAGGAACAGATGCCCCAAAGAGAAGAGGCATTTAAAGGTGCAGATGCCCAAGATAGAGCAGACCCTAGAGGAGCCGAGCTCAACGGACAGAAGACATTTAAAGTGGTAGGTTCGGGAGAGAAGGACATTTTAAGGAGACTAGGACCGAGCATAGAAAACATTAAAAGAGGTATGGGCTAGGGTTTGAGAACACGTTTATTAAAGGGACATGGATAAAGGAGTCGATTGTCAAGGGCGTGATGAGGAAGATTGCACTCCTGCTCTCCCCCATTGTCCTTTCTGGCTCCTCCAGGTTCCCTCGACCCCGGAACCCCAGTTCCCAGGCTATGACCCCCAGTGCCCTGTAGACCTGGCGGGCCCCGCGTGCTTGCGCCCCCTATTTGGGGGTCTGGGTGGCTACTGGAGGGCCTTGCAGAGGGGCAGAGAAGGCAGGACCATGGCATCTAGGGCCTCTGAACCTCCCCCAGGGCGCAGCGTGACGGCGGGCATCATCATTGTTGGAGATGAGATCCTCAAGGTGTGTCTGGGACAGAGGAGGGGGGAGGGGCAGCGTTCTCCTGTCCTCCGGAGCTTGCTCCACGTTCTGTTGAGGGAGGGTGAACCAGGGTGGGAGCCCCCTTGCTGCAGTAGGGTCCTGGAGTGAGTCCAATATATTGGAGGAAAAGTGACCTTCATTCTTTCAATTACTGTGTTGAAAAACTTGTAGCAAAGTCCCTACAATTTGCCAAGCACTATGGTAGGGGGAGGGGTGGCTTTACAGAAATGACAATGCATGTATTATTTCAGAGTTATATCCAACCTGTTTGGAAAATGATCCAAGGCATTCCACAGAGTAGATAAGTGAGATAGAAGGAAAGTACTAGAAGGGGGAAATTACTTCTGAATAATCAGGGAAGTCTCACTAGAGGTCATGGTGGGCATCAGGTTTGTAATAGTAATACTGAGTGCTTACTAGCGCCTGGCAGTGTGCTTATTACATCACATATGTGATTTTACTAATCCTCACAACAACTCCATGATGTGAGTACTTTTTTTTTTTTCCCTGCTGAGCCGCCCGACATGTGGGATCTTAGTTCCCTGACCAGGGACCAAACCCACGCACCCTGCATTGGAAGCGCGGAGTCTTAACCACTGGACCGCCAGGGAAGTCCGATGTGGGTACTTTTATTATAAATCTCAATGAATAGATTATGAGACTGAGGCTCAGAGAGGTTGAGAAACTTGCCCACAGTTGAACAGCTAGTAAGTGGTAGGTGGGGTTCCAACCTGATTCTCACTCCAGAGCCCCCCTTAACCACTAAACTCTCTGTAGAGAAGTAGAAGAAGATGGGGCTGGAAAAAAGAGTGGACACACACCATAGACTCACAGCCTCAAATATTCTGCAAATGAATTTGAACTTTATTCTGTATATGGTTGGAAACAACAAATGGCTTTTGAGCCAAGAGTGATGCAGTCACAGTGACACGTTAGGAAAGTTGTTCAGGAGGCACAGGGCAGAGCGCTGTGGCTGGAGGCTGGGATTCTGGCCAGGGGTCTGCCGCCACTGTCCAGGTGAAAGGTGCCAAGGACCCGTTTGGTGGCAGTAGGAACAGAGGGAAGAGAGCAAATGGAGAGACATTTCAGAAGTAGAATTGACAGCTTGAAGAACCTGACGCTGTGGACAGTGTCTGGAGATGCCATTGACCAAAGGGACAACAGCCAGGGATAGGGTGAAGATGCCCAGTAAGCACCTGGAGCCAGAGGACTAAAACTGTCAGGGTTGGTGAGGAAGTAGATGAGTTGTCCCCATACAGTTGATGATTGAATCCATAAGCAGAGATGAAGGCCCAAGGGGGATCACATTACCCCTGACTCCATTCACATGGATTTTCCCACTCTTGCGCCTAGTCTGGGCTTCTGGGCAGCCCGAGGTGGTGTCCCCCAAAGAGCAGAGTGCCCCATCATCAGGCAGATGCAGCCTGATCCTTCCCCCTTTGCCCTTCATCCCTACGGCACTGACACTGTCATCTTCCCCATCTCCAATCTCGCAGGGACACACTCAGGACACCAATACCTACTTTCTGTGCCGGACACTGCGCTCCCTGGGGGTCCAGGTGTGCCGAGTCTCTGTCGTACCCGATGAGGTAGCCACCATCGCGGCTGAGGTCACGTCTTTCTCCAGCCGCTTCACCCACGTCCTTACGGCAGGGGGCATTGGCCCCACCCATGATGATGTGACCTTTGAGGCAGTAGCACAGGCCTTTGGGGACGAACTCAGGCCACACCCTGAGCTGGAAGGGGCCATCAAAGCCCTAGGTGGGGAGGGCTGGGAGAAGCTGTCACGGGTGCCCTCCTCTGCCCGCCTACATTATGGCACAGATCCTCTCACTGGCCGTCCGTTCAGATTCCCACTAGTCTCCGTCCGAAACGTCTACCTCTTCCCAGGAATTCCGGAGCTGCTGCGGCGGGTGCTGGAGGGGCTAAAGGGACTGTTTCAAAACACAGCTGTTCAGTTCCACTTGCGAGAGCTGTATGTGGCAGCTAATGAGGCCTCTATCGCCCCCATCCTGGCTGAGGCCCAGGCCCACTTCGGGCGCAGGCTTGGCCTGGGTTCCTACCCTGACTGGGGCAGCAACTACTATCAGGTGAAGCTGACACTGGACTCGGAGGAAGAAGGGCCCCTGGAGGAATGCCTGGCCTACCTGACTGCCCGTCTGCCCCGGGGATCGCTGGTCCCCTACGCACCCAACGCCGTGGAGCAGGCCAGGGAGGCCGTGTACAAACTCACTGAGTCAGGTAGGGGCCTCCTGGGGGAGGGGCCGCATACACCAGACCTTTGGTGCCACCCTCAGTCTCAGGAATGCAGGGGCTGTTGGAGGCTTCCCCCAGATCCAGGAGAAGGTAGAAGATAGCCACAGCTGATCCATTCATTCTTCCAATAAATATCAATTGAGTACCTCCTTTCAGCAGCACTGTGCTGGCTGTTGGGGGTGTAACTCAACAAGACAGAGGTATGCCCTATTCTGGACAAGGAGTTTAACAGGAGAGGGAGACGTTAAACAGGTAATCGTGCATGAGGCGTCAGTGATGGGGGGTCTCCATAGCAGGGAGATCAGCCTTGATGTGGGGTCCAAGAAGGCTTCTCTGGGCGAGTGACATATAAGCTGAGTGCTAAGGAGGATTTGGTCAGACCAGGAGGTGGGCAAGAGTAAACGGTGTGAGAGAGGGTCTGAAAGGAAGCAGCATGAGGTTTAGGAGAATGGAAAGAAACCAGGACCTCCAGAGGGAAGACACTGAGGTGAAGAGTGCCATGAGATGTGGCTGAATGACAGGCTGGGGGCAGACTGCAGGGCCGAGTGGGCAGATGAAGGCATGGGGAACACTAGGAAGATATGGAAGGGTTTTAAGCAAGGGCAACTTGGCCCCCACTGCCCTTTGACCACTGCCCTTTGACAGTCATATGTCTCTATCTGATGCCCTCTTCCCTGCCTGGCTGGCAGGGTCTTCTCTGAGAGAAAAGGTGGCAGGCGCCCTACAGACCATTGAGACTGCCCTGGCTCAGTACAGCCTCACCCAGCTCTGCGTGGGATTCAACGGGGGCAAGGACTGCACCGCCCTCCTGCACCTCTTCCATGCCGCTGTGCAGAAGTGAGCCAACCCCCTGGAGGCAAGACCCCAGAGATAGATCGGCCCCATTCTCTAGTTCCCCATCCTAAGAAGCAGGGAGGAAAGGGGGTGTCTGGGTGGGGTTTGGGAGGATGGTAGCCATAGTGACCACTCAGTTCCATTCCCCCACCATATTTATTGAGCGTCTGACACCTGCCTGGCGCGGGGTATGGACGTGCAAGCCACCATCCCCGACAACAGGGTGGTCACAGTCCTGTCGGGGAGGTAAGGCTTACATACTGGAAACAGGAGTGTATGCTCCAGATTTGAGAGGTAAGAGGTCAGAGTGGGCTTCCCAGACGAAGTGGGTTCTGATGGATGGGAAGGATGAGGAAAGGAGAGAAGGGGAGGGTGTCCATCCCAGGGGCCAAAAGGCAAGCCCTGCCCATCCTGGCAAGCCAATGGATTCTGCCCCCTCCCCAGGAAATACCCTGATGCTCAAGAGCCCCTCCAGATCCTGTATATCCGCAGCATCTCCCCTTTCCCTGAGCTGGAGCAGTTTCTACAGGACACCATCAAGAGGTACTAGGGACCTGAAGGTTTGGGCTCCAAGAGGGGCTTGGCAGGGCCCACTCTTGACTCCCACTGCTCTTCCTCAGGTACAGTCTGCAGGTGCTGGAGGCTGAGGGTGACATGAAGCAGGCCCTGAGCGAGCTGCGGGCACAGCATCCCCAGCTGGAGGCCGTGCTGATGGGCACCCGCCGCACCGACCCCTACTCCTGCAGCCTCGGCCCCTTCAGTCCCACTGACCCAGGGTGGCCTTCATTCATGCGCATCAACCCGCTACTGGTATCAGGGAAGGGGATTTATCGCTTTCAGTCTCATGCCCCCTATCAGTCATTGCTCCCTGGCTACCTGAGTTGGGGGAGGTTAGACCCTGGGGCTTGGATGAAACAGCCCCATCATCCGGGGGAGGCTGTGCTATTTTTTCGTTCAGCCTTTTGACCAATTTTTATCGAGCACTAATTCAATGGCAGGCATCCTGCTTTCTCCTGTGGACAGAACAATGACTTAGACCTGTGCTGTCTGATATGGTAGCCATGGGCCGTTTATTTACACTCAAATTGTAATTAATTGAAACGAAATACAAATTGCTAAAAAAAAAAAAACTGAATTATATACTTTAGAAGGATGAATTTCATGGCATGTGAATATCTCAATTTTTAAATTAAATTACAATTCAAAATTCAGTTCTTTAGTTCTACTAACAACATGTCGAGCGACCACCATGTTAGCACAGATAAAGAACATTTCCATCATTGCAGAAAGTTCTACTGGACAGCACAGGCTTACACAGACATAGATATCCTCTCCCTGTCCTGGAACTTAGATGCCAGTGGAGGGTGGGTTGAGAAATGGAGAGGGACAGGATAAAAGCTTTCTCTTTCTTATTGGTTGGCCTACACAGAGCAAGATGTACCAGAGAATTGGGTAGCAGGCCCTCCGTCAGAGGCCAAGGGAGCTGAAGAGCCCCGGATAGTCCCCTTCCCAGGTGGCAGTGGGTAGGTGTGGGAAAAGAAAGTATGTGTGACTCTTCTCTGACTCTGACCTCCCAGGACTGGACCTACAGAGACATCTGGGACTTTCTGCGTCAACTGTTTGTCCCATACTGTATCCTGTATGACCAAGGGTAAGGGATTTGGAGGAAGAGGATGGGTGTGTGGAAGATGTGAGGGTGCTGGGACTGGGAGAGCCGAGCCCACCACACTCACCCATGCCCTCCATTCCCATTCCCCCGCCCCACCAGCTATACGTCACTGGGGAGCCGGGAGAACACGGTGCGGAACCCAGCCCTGAAGTGCCCGAACCCAGGAGGACAGCCCACCTACCGTCCAGCCTACCTGCTTGAGAACGAAGACGAGGAGCGGAACTCCCGCACGTGACCTCCCACTCGTGCCCTGTCCAAGAGGAAGGGAAGGGGGCCATCCTGGGGTCTAACCTGTCAATAAACCACCTCTCCTGTGCCTGTTGCTCTGGCTGTGTCTTCCTGCTTCAGGGGACGAAAGAAGCAGAAGTGGGCCAGGCCCTGGCAGCTCGGAGCCCTCAGTGCTCACTCTGGGGCGGCGGGGGAGAGAGGAGGCTGGAAAGGAGCTCTCATTGATGATTTTCAGTGCCAGCCTCAGCTGGAGCCCACCAGAGGGCAGGAGCAGGGAGCAGTGCCAACCCCTGGGGGAAGGGATAACTGGGCAGGGCAGCCAGGGCTTCGAGGCCCAGGCTGGAGGAAGGGAAGCTGAGCTGGCCTGGCTGTGGAGGATGAAAGATGGAGTGGCCAGGCCCTCCTCCTACTAACCCCACCCCGCCATCCCTGGGCACAGGGGCTGACTCAGCCCATTCTCAGGCCCAGAACTTTCCCTGTGCTAGACCCTGGGGCCTTTGTCCCCACAGTCATGAGGTCTGAAGGGGGTGGGGACAATGTTGATAAAAGGCACTAGAGGCAGCTCCCACACCCTTCCTCAGAGCTGCTGCCCACATGCAGTCCCGGATACAGCCCCTAGCCCAGGCCCTGCCCTTCTCCCTTGGAGGAGTTCTGCGAGACACTGGACTCCGGGTGCCCGTCATGAAGATGGGTACAGGGTGGGAGGGCCTGCAGCGGACCCTGAAGGAAGTCGCCTACATCCTCCTCTGCTGCTGGTGTATCAAGGAGCTGCTGGATTAATGGCAGCAGGGAGCTGCCTCCTCCCTGCTGGCACCATGGCCAGCATCGCTCAGGTGGGCAGGGTAAGGCAAACAGACAGGAGGCATGGCTGCAGCTTCTGTGGCAGAGCCTGCCTCTCAGCTTCCCATTCTCTTTTTTAGCACCCAGCCCAACCCCCATCAAGACTCCTGGGGCCAGCTGTGCTTGACCAAGGATGGGCCACAAACAATGAGTGAAGTGTGATCCTGCTTTGAGTTTGTGCCATCTGTCAGACCTGCCTCATCTCTGGGCCTCTATTCCCAGGCCCCACCTCCAGTGCACCTCTGGTGCACAGGAGCTTGGCCTGCTGGCTAGGACCCCAGACAGACTGCAGCAGAACCTGGCACTCCTCCAAGCCTGGTACAGTGAGCCCACCGGCCCAGATGGCTGATCTTACCATACCCTCTTAGTACCAGGAATGGGCTGCCCCCAGTATCTCTGTATGAGAATCACTGAACTGTATGTATAATAAATAAGCCTTGAGACCAAAAGTTCTAAATGTCTACAGGGAAGTCAGAAAAAGTCAGCACTGGAAGAGTCTGGGAGCCAAGGAGGGAAGGAAGTTTTCCTGGATAGAACAGAATGAAAACCAGGTTTCCTGACTCACTGGTGCCTGGGTGGGGAGGGCGTTGGGTAGAAAGGCCAGGTTCCTCCCAACTTGTAGACAGGGAGGAGTCCAGCTTGGGTGGGGTCTTCTTCTGTGAGGCCCTGTGTGTAAGGATGGGAACCCAAATAGAAGACCTGGTCTGGCCAGCTCCCTGCCCCCGAAGATCTTGGGGAAAGCACTGAGCTGGTGCTAGTTCCCAGCTTACGGAGGAGGTCCGGCCCTGCTCCTCTAGCTTGCAGACAAAGCTGCAAGAGAAAGCCGCCTGTATGGCCACACAGGCCCCTCAGGTTTATGACAGTGCATAGGACACAAACAGCCAGAATGAGCAGAATTGACTCTTCACTTCCCCTTGGCAGCCACCAACACATGCTCTCCCTGAATCACTCCCAGTGGTAGGCACACACCAGCCATTTACATCGTCTTGCTCCTGCCTAATGACATGCCCACTCGCAGCCCCCCACGACCTCAGAGCCAGCCAAAGTGTCCCTGGGGTCTCTACCCAGCATTCCCTGGGGCCCAATTATGCCCTCCCCCCTCCATTCTGTCCTGGGACACTGGCCTGGAGATGGTGTATGTGGCCCTCCCTCACTGCCAGGGACCAGCTCTTCCTCAGACTTCTTAGTTAACTCCTTTTTCTCTGGGCTTATTTTCTTTTTCTTGCTTTCTCTCTCTCTCTTTCTTTCTTTTTTTTTTTTTTTTTGTCAAAGTAATATATGCCTAATAAACTCTGATAGTAAAAAGTATCTCCCTCCTACACCTTATCCCCCAGCTCTCCTGCCTGGAGGTAACCATGGTGACCAGTATCTTGGCCAGCATTCCAGAGATAGTCTATGCATATACTGCATCGTCATTCATTCTTTTTTTTTTTAGTCTTTTATTTTAATTGAAGTATAGTTGATTTACAGTATTATATTAGTTTCTGGTGTACAACACAGTGATTCAAAATTTTTACAGATTATACTCCATTTAAAGTTATTATAAAATATTGGCTATATTCCCTGTGCTATACAATATATTCTTGTAACTTATTTATTTTATACACAGTAGTTTTTACCTCTTAATCCCCTACCTCTGTCTTGCCCCTCCCCCTTCACTCTCCACTAGTAACCACTAGTTTGTTCTCTACATCTGTGAGTCCATTCTGTTTTGTTATATTCATTCATTTGTTTTATTTTTTAGATTCCACATGTAAGTGATAACATACAGTATTTGTATTTCTCTGTCTGACTTATTCATTAAGCATAATACCTTCCAGGTTCATCCATGTTTTTGCAAATAGCAAAACATTTATTCTTTCATTTAACAAATATTATTGAGCATCTGCTATACGCCAATCTGGCTGACTTGAATACAGCAGTGAACAAACTAGATCCCTGTATTCATGGAGTTTACATTCTGGTGGGTAGAGACAGAAAATAAAATATAAACATTAAAAAATAAGTACATTGATGTTACTAGGTGATAGGTTCTATGGAAAAAGAGAAAGTCAAGCTAAGGATGGGAGTGGAGGCAGGCCTAGTAGGCCATGATAAGAACTTGAGATTTTATGCTGAGTAAAATGAGGAACTGTTGCAGGCAGTTGAGCATAAACTGATTTTTTATTTAAAAGGCTCACACTGGCTGCTGGGTTGAGAATAGACTTTAGGGGACCAAGGGTATGATAGTAGAGGCCTTTTAGGAGGTCATGGGCACAATCGGGGCCAGACATGTTGGTGGCTCAGAGCAGGCTTACAGCAATAGAAGTAGGGAGAAGTGGCTGCACTTACATATACTTATACTTCTAGTTAATAACATACTCTATACCCTGTTCTGTACCTTGCTATTTTCCCTTCACATACCTCGTACAGGATTCCACATCAGTATATTTAGAGCCTGCCCATTCTTTTGTACAGCAGTATTGTACTCTATAGTACTCCAACTCAAGGTTATTTCTTATCCCTGGCAGCCCCTCTTTAGACATCCACAAAATGCAGGTCAGTGTTCTTGCCTGGTGCCTTCAGAGCCCCAGGGCACAGCAGCGAGAAGGTCCTGAATCCAAGGAGAGAGAGGTTAGTGGTAGAGATGGACACAGAATTCAACTTCCCATCTGAATTTGGAGTTCCCTCTCCCCCTCATAGCCTGCACCCTGCTTGGCCAACCCCAACCCTTCCCTGACTCAAGCTCTAGACCCTTGCCTCCTTTTCCTTTCTTAGACCTCACTCCTACCAAGCTGGGGCAGTGCCTGGAGGTGGATCCTGAAGTCTGAGGGTTCTGACTTTGCCAGGGGAGGGGATGTCTGGCAAGGGCCACTGGGGAAGTAGTAGGGGTGGAAGGCAGGGCCTGTGATTGTGGCAGGTGGTGGGAGCTGAAGAGGGGAGAGAAGTCGTGACTGCCAGTAGCCCAAGGAGAGTGTCAGAGCTGGAAAGGGAGTGTCAGAGCCCTGAAAGTGGAAAGACTGAGGAGAGGGATGGGGAGGATAACAAAAACCTCATATACCATTCCAGAGCCCTTTTCAGCTACAGAGTGTGCGAGCGTTACACAAGTCCACTTCAAAAGTAGGCAGGACGGGGCTTCCCTGGTGGCGCAGTGGTTGAGAGTCCACCTGCCAATGCAGGGGACATGGGTTCGTGCCCCAGTCCGGGAGGATCTCACATGCCGCGGAGCGGCTGGGCCCGTGAGCCATGGCCGCTGAGCCTGCGCGTCCGGAGCCTGTGCTCCGCAAGGGGAGAGGCCACAACAGTGAGAGGGCCGCGTATCGCAAAAAAGAAAAAAAAGTAGTTAGGACGAGGGCAATTGTCCCATCTTAACATGAAAGAACAAGCCCAGAGAGGTGTGGTGACCCCTCCAAAGTCATATGAACAGCACACTGCAGTAGGGTAGTCATTTAGTGAACCCAGATTCTCTCATCTCAAATTCAGGGCTTCTCTCCTGCCTTCCTCTTCTGAACTGGTGCTTGGGGTGGTAGCCTAAGTGGCCTGGGAGGCAGGGCCAGGCTAGCAGAAATGTGGAGGGGACTATCCACCCCTATTCTGCACCCACTCCATGCTTTCCCACTTCACCTCAACCCTAATCTCCCCTTGTTCTTGATTTCCCCCGCGCTCATTTGGGAGGCCCAGCTACGCCCTTTTCACGTAAGCCACAAAGCCAGGAGATGGTTCCCTGGACTACACCTCCCCACTGGTCTAGAAGGGAAAGTGAGATGTGGCAGCTTCCCTGCAATGTTCTCTTCCCAACTAGAGTAAGTTCAGGTTTTAAGTGTCCAAACTACTGTCTCAAGAACTCACTGGAGGGGGATGAGGGGAGCAATAAAGGAAGATGTGCAGGCACCTAGACAGGGAGGGATGGGTAAGATCTCATCTACCCTTCGGCGCCCCGGGGCCCTCTAGTGGCCACAAGGGGTAGGGGACTGGGCGGGGTAAAACAGGGAAGGAGACCCGGCAGAACTGGAAGTGACCCCCAAGTACGACAGCATGCGGAGGAGCGGCCTGATATCCAGGATTCCCAGCTGATTACGTCGAATATAAGACCGTCAGTGGTGTGCAGAAGCTGGAGGAGAGGGGTCAAGAGAAGTGGTCTGAGGAACCGTGCGCAATAAACTGGATATTATAGTAATAATCTTGGGCGGGTCCCACGTTTTCCCAGCTAAACTGGAAGACGGGCAGAAAGGAGAGTGTGGCAGTTGTTTCACCAGCGCCAGAGCGCAGACCCCCAAGGGCATACGCTCTTATTTGCGTCCCTATTTGCATCTCGTTTGCATATGAGTTATTTCCCCTTCAAAAGGCATTAGTCCTTTCTCAGTTATGCCCAGCTGAGACTGTCTACTCCAGTCTTTGCCAGCCTTGGGGGCATACCCATTCTTCTGGCCATTCTCTGACCCCTGTGACCTCCGCCCCTCAGTACCCTCAGGTCGCTCTTTCTCAACGCTTTACCTACCCCAGCTTCAAAGCAGCGACCCGGCTTCTCGAGCCGGGGGACCTGCGCCGCCTGGTGGCTGTCCGGAGGAGGCTGAGGGCAGAGGGGTTCAGTTTCGCCTTCTCTGGGACGTGGAGTTTTGGAAAATGTTCCCCCGAGCTTCCTGAGGCTAAATTTATCTCCCCCGGCCCTGGGGGGCGCAGAGATCCCGGCGATGATTAGCGCTGCGCGACACCGGGCTCCCGCCCAGAGGCCCGGAATAGGCGCCGAGTTATAAATAGTGCAGCCCGCAGGTGTGGGGGTAGTCGGCGGGAGGGGGGCAACCCTGGCAGCCACGGCTCCTTCAGGTGGGTTGGGCGGTCGCGGTGGGGGCGCCGGGGGGCGGCAGGGCTGCGGTCTGAGCGCCCCCAGCGGTTTCCTGGGCGGCGGGTTTTTCGAGGGAAGCGGAGGCAGCCGGGGGAAGGCGGAGAGCGGGGAAGAGGTGGGCGCCGAAGCTGATGCGCCGCTTCCAGCTCAGCCCCCCACATTCCAAAGCAGGCCCCTAGACCCACTCACTCAGGACCCCGCCCAGTCACAGCCTTGCCTTTCTTCCCGCCAGAAGCCCTCTCTCCTCCAGGCTCTGCAAACATCCAGCTCCTCTGCAGCTCAACCTTGGCGCACGTGGCCCGGCCTAGGCACCTGGCCCTCACCCCGAATCGCTGTCCCAGCCCCAGGTGTGCAGTTCTCCCTAAAAGGGGTTAACTCCCGGCCTGGGCGTTCATCCTTCTCTTTGGTCAACCACCTCACTCTCCGGGTATTTACCCACCTCCTGCCACACAAAATTAAGGTCTAGTTGGTTGCCTGAAGACCAACTGAACGTGCAGATCTTGGACGCTCCCCGATCCCCTGGAGGGCCCTTGGAGAGCCCACACCTGCCCTCCAGTTCCCAGTTCCAGTCCAGGCCTAGTGGCGGGGCAGGGGTGGCGGCAGGCCCCAGGGGCCAGGCTGTGGTTTCGTGGGAGAGGGCGGGGCCCCCAGTCAGCGTTTCTTGGCCGACGCGGTCTCAGTGGTTTGGCGAGGTAAGGGCCCGGGAGTTGGGGGTTAGGCGGGAATTTCAAAGTCGGGGTTCCCCACTCCGACTTCTGAGCGAGGGAGCTTTGTGGACCAGAAGAGAACGTGGGAGGGGGCGTCACTGAGAAACTAACAGGAGGTTCCCGGACTCTCGAGACTCAAGTGAGGAATGGCATTCCAGCCACTGAAAAATCCAGGCGGGGTCCAACAAGACCCCTGGGGCGACCCCCAGGGATGGGGGACATGGCGAGCCCGCTGTTCGCTTCTCTATACCTATGGGCTGATGCCAAGGCGCCCTCCCTTCTATTGCCTCTAGAGGCCTTGGCTCTACCCTCCCCGAGCCACTTTCCCGCCCCCCTTTTCCTCGGCCATGCCCTCTCCACCCCGAAGCAGCCCCCTCTCAATTTCACTTGTGCTTCTGGCACTGCCGTCTTGCCCCTGGCACGGCCCTTCTCCAGGCTAGCGCGACCCCGAGCTGGGGAAGGGAGGGAAAATCCCTGGCCTGGACCCTGCCGGCTTCGGGCGCTCGCGAACCAGAATCTGTCCGGCGGGGCCGAGAAGAAAACCCGGAGCAGTGACCAGCCTCGGGACCCAAGAGGGACAGGGACGATAGGAAAACCTGGAGCGGATTACCCGAGCGGGAGAGACCCATGCCTGCTACTGCTACCCCCTCCTTCCTAGAGCCCCCCTAAATCTACAGTGAGATAATGTCTGGGGTGGGGGGCTGTTTGGTTTGGCCTGGGCCCTCAGGGGCGCCTCACACTTTCCGCCCCTGGCTGGGGAGCAGGGCAGCGGCCCCGAGGCTGAGTCACGGCCGGAGGGAGAGAGAGGGAGGGACCGGGACTCCGCCCCTCCCCCTGCTCGGGGATCCCGGGTCAGCCCGGGTGAGGGCCAGGGCCCCCCTGGCGCCGCCTATTGTGGTCCAACAGGTTGAGCTGGTGTCCCGCGGAGCCACCTGCTGGAAAGGGAGGGAGGCCCTCTGCGGAGGGGGCTGGGGTTGGAGAAAGCAAGTTCGACCCGGTTCGGCCCGGCCGGCCTCGGGGAGCGGAACCTGGCCCGCCGGAGCCGGATTTGAATCAGTTTTACACTAGTGGGAGGGGCTCTTTGGGGTACGTAGCGCCGCAGGCCCAGTTGGAAGCGTCCCAAACAGGCTACCTTCCTCAGTTGGGGGGCACTGAAGTACCTATCCTGATCCGCCCCCCCCAAATCCACATACACATCGTAAAACACTCAGAGCCCTCTCGCCTCCCAGGTCTCTGAGCGAACCCAAGTCCAGAGGTCCCTCCTTCGCGGAGACTCAGTTTCTCCACTTCGGGAACAGCGGGATGGAGGCGGGGAGCAGGAGCGTGAGCGTTCCTCCCCCTCCCCCTTCACGGACCTGGCCCCTCCCCTCCGACAATGCCAAGGCCGCATCGGGCACCGGCTGGAGCGCAGAGGCTGCTTGCCCAGGGCGCCGTTCCCTCCCCGCGAGGCGCCGTCACGCGTGGGGAGGGACGCAGGGTGCCCGCACCCTCAATTCCCCCGCCTCCAAGGGGTGGGGTGGGGCGTAGGAGCTGGAGTTGATGGCCGGGTGGCTCCCCTCCCCCTACCTCCAGGGGCCCTGACCTGATTATAGCCCCTCACGGGACCCCCCTCCCTCAATCCCCTAAGTCCCCGCCTTGCCCCCACCTAGTGTATCTTTAACCTCCTAATACCCTTCCCTCCCGAGGTGCTGACCCTACGGAAGGCCCTCTTGTAGGAGTGCGAGCCCTTGATGGGGGTGCTCGGTTCCCCGGCCGCTGCGGACACTGCCCCCTCCTCTTCCCCTCCTCCAGGTTTCAGGCCAGCCCCTCGGCTCCGCCCCCTCCCTGGCCGAACGCAGGGAGGGACCCACTTGGGATGGGCGGGTGTTCAGGCCAATGGGCGGGCCGGGAGGTGGAGTGCAGGGGGCGGGACGGAGTAGCGGCGGAGGGCTGGATGGGGGTCGGGGGCGGAGCTCGAGTTAAGGTGGACTGGGAGAGATAGGGGCTAGAGAAAGAGAGAGAGACGGAGAGGGAGAGGGAGAGGAGGAGGAGGAAAGGGACCGCGGCAGGTGAAGGGAGAAAGAGAGAGAGAAGGAAAGAAGGAGGGAAAAGAGGAGGGTGGGAAAAGCTGGGAAAGCAAAGTAAGAGCTTGGAATAAGAGAGCGAAAAAGGAGGGAGGGATCCATCTGCGCCCTGCAGAGACTGGCTGGACCAAGGGGTTGAAGTTTATGTCCTTATTGGGCGGAGGGAGGGGGGCCTGGGGGGGCGGGTGAAAAACCAGGAAGTGACAGAGGGTGTTGCTAAGGGTTGGGAGGGGGAGGTTGGGGGGGGGCCGGGGGCGGGGGGGGGGGGGGGGGGGAAGGGCGGCAGGAGGAGGCAGAGGGCTGCGGAGGAGGAGCCCCCCAGCAGAGAGCAGCGAGCCACTGACCGCGGCCTTCTGACCAGGACCGGAGCAGGGCCCCAAGCCCCCGGGCCTGGCGGGGGACGCGCTTCTCCCCACACCCGGAGCCTCAGCAGCTCCAGCCAGCGGACCCAAAGGCAGAGAGGTGAGTGTACCCCACTTTTGTCTCCTGGCTAGAGGTCCCCCATACTCGAGACTGCTGCAGTGTCCTTCGTCCGTCCTGTAAGTGGGACCCCCCCACACACACACACGCACGCAGACCAGATTCCCACCACTCCCCTTCCCTGTGCCTTCCCAACACTCCGGGTCTTTGGAATTGATTTTAACTGGGAGGAAAGGTAGAGAAGGAACTACAGCCGCCCCCAACCCAGGGCGGAGGGTCCCCAGAAACTTTCTCTGCACTTCTGGGATCAGACACACTGGCGGCTCCGGGATGGAGAGAGGGTGAGGCGGCGCTGAGCGCTCCCCCAGTCTCCTTCGTGACTTTAGGGGGAGACCCCCGACCCGTCCGAGTAGAGGGAATGGAAACGCTGACGGATTCTAACTAGGACAACGCTCCCCCCCCAACTCCGCGCCCCCTGGCGCGGTGGGTTGGACCCGGGCCAGTTGCATGGGGGGTGGGGGGAGCACAGGAGGAGCCGCGGCTTGGGGGAAAGTTACCGGCTGGACTATTCGGTTTCTTGCGCTTCCAGAGTCGCGCTCTCTCGCTGGTAGTGGGACTCAGCGACAACCTCCGAGCGAATATAGAACGACCCCTCTCTCCGCCTCCCCTCAATCCCACTCTCTTCGTTCAGGCTCCAGTACCGCCGCCACCTTTTCAAAGCCAGCTCCGGCCCCCAGAGCCCAAGAGCGAGGGTGGGCGACTGGGAAGAATTCTACCTACTACCCGTCCCCCCACAGGCGCCGGCGCACCTGCCCCTACCCGGAGTGGGGGTCGCTACTGTGTTGTTGTAGAACCTACTCTGAGCGCCGCTGGTAGAGGGCTGCCATTCAAAGGGGTGGGGGGCGCTGCTTTCAATTTCCAGCTTTCTTTCTCTCCTCCCACCCCACCCCAAGTAAGAGAGCGACGTGTCCCGGCCAGAGCGAGGGGGGGCCGGGAGTGGGGGGGCGGCGTGGGCAGCGGGTTGTGCCCGGACACGTGCCTGCCCAGGCGCCCCGGCCCTGCTGGTGTTTGGAGAGAGGGCGGGTCCCCTGCCCCCCGCCCCGCACAACCCCCACGTATCAAAGGGCGGCTGAGACGTGGTGAGACCTCGGGGCGCCCTGGGGGGCGGGGGGCGGGGAGTCTGGGTCCGGAGCAGGGGAGGGGCAGAGGCGCGGGTGCTAGCTGACCCACAGGAAACGAGCGCTGCTGACCTAGTTTGGGACACCGGAAGTGGGTGCTGGGGAGAGGGGGAGACCAGCAGGCTGTCCTGGCTTCCGGGCCAGGTGGAGGGCGTTCTTGAATTGACCCCCACCCGAGTGCCTTGGAGACCCCTAGCTGCAGCTGAGAATGGGAATGAGTCAGCGCAGCTATTCCGCCTTCCCCCAACTTATTCCTGGAGGAGGGAGACAGTTTATCAAGGGGCAGGGGGAGCCAGATTGGGCGGTGAGGGGTTAAACCAGGATGGGAACTCTGTTTCCTGAGGGTGCATGTGTATAGGGGGGTGAGCCTGGATGATTATGGGGTTGCCTTCTGCTCCCCACACACACACCAACTGGTTTGGTCACCCCTGTACCCTCCTGGCACTGCTGGGAGAGCTGGCATGGAGTGGGCATCAGGTTGGGAGGGGACAGTGGGCATATGGAGTGTTGTGCTGGGCTGGGAGGGACATATTTGTGACTGAGTTTGGGTAACGTTTGGTGTTCCTCCTCAGCGGTGACTGGGGAGAAGGGCAGGGGGCTCCCCCTGGAGCGGCTGATGAAGCAAGGAGAAATCTCTGTCAGTGCCTCCTGGCCCGGGCCCTCGGGACCCCGGCTCCCCCAGCGTGCCTCTGTTACATGGCTGCTGTGGGCACCGCACAGCCTGCTGGCACCCCCAGACACTGTCCCCTCCCTTGGGTACCACACCCCCCAACCTTAGCACAGGGGTCAAGAAGGGGTTAATACCACCCGAAGGGGGCTCTGGGGAAGAAAGAAGGCAGTGCCCACTAGGCTCAGGTGTCAAGGAGAGAGGCCTGCTCTAATGGGGTACTCTCATCACTGCTCAGCTCTGGCTGACATGGACCCCAGGGACTGGGAGACAGGTGCTGACCTCTTCCCCCTTCCCCATGGTGCCCCCTGGCACCCAGGGCCCCCAGCTCCTCCTTGGCCTAGTGCCTGCCCCGGGAGGGCGAGGCGGGCAGCGGGGGCTGGGCTAACAATGCACCATCGGGCCCTTTGTGTGCTTGCACTTGGCACCCTGGGGAAGGGTGGGGGAGGGGGCCCAGCGGGCATGGGGGGCGGAGCGCCTCTGGGGTGGGGACAGTGAAGGCTGGGGGAGAAAAGCAGAGAATGAAAGCAGGTGGGGAGGAAAGGGAAGTAGGTCAGATAGGGTGCTGGCCCCTCATTCCAAGTCAAGGCCTAGAGAACCAGCCCCTGATCCTATGGCTGCCCAGATGGCATCATGCTGCCTGAGGCACAGCCTAGTACTGGGCATTTGGGGTCAGAAGTCACTGCCCAGGGGACTGGTCAGATGGAGGAGGCCTGGCCTGGTACTGCCCCCTTCTTGGTGGCTAAGAGACCCAGTTCTGGCCTAAGGCCGAGGTCCCAAGACGGGTAGTGAATGGGCTCCAGGCAGGGCACTGCCCTCTGATAGAAGCCTCTGGGCCTGCTTCAGGGCTTCCTGCCTCCAGCCTGCTTGGTTCCCTGACCTTCCGAGAGTTAAGACTGCCCTGCCACCAGGCCTTGGGACCTATGCCTGTTTTGGCCTAGGACTGAAGAGGAGGGTGGGGGAGGAAGGTGGGGAAAAGCAGACGGATAGGACCCTGGCATGGGGTGTGCCTGCCCTGGCCTCTTCCCCCTCCTTCTGCTGAGTAAACTCGTGAGTAAACTTGACGTTTTGCCCGGACAGTTTGAAGTTGCCTCGCCGCCCCCCCCTCCACCAGTCCTGCCAACACACAGGCGGCCAGGCGCCAAGGCGGGCCTGGGGGACTGGGGGGAAGGGGTAAGAGCTACTGTTGCCCACCATCAAAGGCCTTGGAGAGGCAAGAATGACCCACCACCCAGCCAGACCCAGGTCTTGGCAAGAGTCTTGGCTGGGGCCTATAAGCATCTGTCCCAGAACCTTGGGGAGCCCAGGGAAAGTGGCCTGGAAGCAGAGCCTCTGCCCACTTCTGACCTCCACCCCCACTAAGAAAAGGCACCCAGCTGCCATCTGGTCCCCTGAGTTGCCACCGTTAATGTTCACAGGCTGCCTGGCACAAGGGGAAGAGCTACCTTTAGCAAATTCCACAGGGACACTGGAAAGGGCTGCCTTTTTCATTCTGTCCCACAGCCTGGGATGGGTGGGAGGCTGGTGGCCTTCCTTGGCATCTTAGCCCTCTCTTCACTGAGGCCTCCCAGTTGCCATGGCCTCAGCCCTAGAGGATGGCATCCTCATTTGCCAGCACAATTCCTTGACCTCACACCTGGGCCTAACCCCATACATGTCTCCTTCCACCATACCCATCAGGCCTGGCCCTAACCTCCCCCAACCCCTTCCTCTCTCTGCTAGCATCCTAGAACCTAGTCAGCTTTCAGAGCTCTCCAGCCAGCAGATACCTGTGCCAGATCCGGGAGTTGAGGGTGCCCTAGACAAAAGAGGGCTGGTGGCAGGTAAACGGAGCCAGTGACCCCCACAAACACACCAGTCTACTGTTACTTGACATCACTAATTCCTCTTATGCCTCCCCAGACCACCAGAATGGTGCCGAGGCCCAGCAGGGGGAAATGCCTTCCCAGTCCTTGCTGAGCTTCGGAGTGGGGCTCCATCAGGCCCTTGCTTTCGACCTCATGTCTCTGGCTTCAGTTTCCTTCCTGTTTCCACCACTCCCCCCAACTCCTCCCCACCCATATGCCCCTTTCAACAGACATCCTCTCCTCCTTCCTTCCTCCTTTCCTCCCCCTTTGCCTGGGAGGGGGTCCTCTCCCCCCACCATGGACCTCCTGCCTTGTACCTCTTCTAAACACAGTCCCCTTGGAGATTCATAACCAAGTCCTCTGCTCTGCCCTCCCCACCCCATCAGCAAGGCTCTGGGGAAGAGGAGAGCACTGGGCTTCTCAAGGGAACTACAGCTCCCAAGGTACATGCAAAGCAATTGTGGTGCATACTGGGAGTTGTAGTCCTCCTTGATCTCTCAATTTGGTTAAGTCTGGAAATTTTTCTGGATGGGGCTAAAAGTGGACTGGGATGATTTGGAATGTGGGGACCCTCTGCATCCCCCCACCTTGTCCTCACCATCTTGTTCCCACATGACACCATGTACCCATGATTGACATCCATCCCCCCAGCTGAGACATGCTACCTATTCTCACCTGAGGGCCCCACCCAAGAGATGCCCACACCCTGCCCTGCTGCCCCTGGCAGGGGTGAAATGGAGGGGCCCCATGAACTCCCTCCCTGCCCCCTGCCCTCTAGGCTGGTTCCCTCCCTTTATGGGGATCAAAGGGCAGAGAGCAGCCCCGCCCCACTCCCTCACAGGCTGCAGGCACTAGGGCACTCAGGAATATCAGGGACTTTGGTGCCCAAGCAAATGCTTGGGCAGGGGGAATGCGGGGAGGCTGGCGCCTGGTGACAGGGAGAGACACTGGCCCCCACCTTGGGGAGTAGAGCCTTCAATAACTGCTCATCAAGCTGGCCATAGCCCCCTGGGCTCTCTTTGTGTAGGCCCTAACCCGTGTGCTGCCTCTTGAGGAGATGGCTTGAGAACAGGGTCTTGTGCCTTATCTGTAGGACCTAAGGGCCTGGGCCCGCCTAGCTGGCACCAAGGCACAGGGGTGACCCTCCCCCACCCGAGGCCCACAGTTGGCATGGGGCGCTGGGAGCCAGGGGGGTAGGAGGGAGAGGAGGGCAGGACTGCCAGCATCCTGGTGGGTAGGTGCCAACCGGGCCGGGAGCTGGTGAGGGGCAGCAGGCCAGCGGCATTGAGCCAGCAGCTGTTGGGGGGAAAGGGGAGGGGATATTTTAGGGGGCATTTCTGTGGTGCCCCCTCCCAGCCCAGTAGGACTTGGGATGGCCTAGTGTCTGGGGGACCTAGGGCACACCTCGTTCCAGGAATAAGAGACCCCAGAAGCTGTTTAAGTGGAACTTTGTGGCCCACCCATCTCTGGGCTCAGAGCCCTCCTGAGTTACCCCTCAGGCCCAGGCGGGTCCCACCCAACCAGCCAGGGTGGCAGCAGCTTACGCAAGGGGTGGGGCTAGCTGCTTCCCAGCAGATGCCCCCTCCCGGCTCCTTCCTCTTTCGGTGCCCACAGCTCCCCCCATCTGTCCACCCCCCTCAGGCCAGCTCTGTCCCCCTGATCCTCCTGGCCATTGGGGGCTGGCACAAGTGCTGCCCCCTGGCCTGGTTGGCAGGGGCTGGTGCCCGGGCAAGGAACTGTGGTATGTGAGTGGGTTTGGGGTGAGGCATGGGGAGGGCGGGGTGCTGCCTTGCCCAGCCCCTGAGGGCCCCAGCCCAGTACAGAGTGGGGAGAATTCGGCCAGCTCCCAGGGGTGCTGAGGGACATACTGGGGTCTGGAGGGCCTCCCTGTGTTCCCCTATTATACCATATGCCCTGAGGGGCTGGGACCTAGGCACCTGTCACCCCTGGCACTGCCTGTCCAGGGTTCCCCTCCTCCCGCTTCTGGCCACTGCTGCCTCCTGTCCCCTCCCCTCCCTTCTTCCTTCTCCTGGTCCCACCTCCAGCTGCCTCTCCCATTGCTCCTCCTCACCTCTGTCCTCCTGGACTGTCCCAGCTCCTACCTTTCCTACTGCTCACCTTTTTCCCCTTTTAGGACTGAGAAAGGACGGGCCAGGGTGGATACAGCTGGGGCTTCGGGCACCACAGGCAGAGACTCTAGGCCCTCTCCCACGCTGCCAGGCCTCTGGTAACCCCTCCCTCCATCTGGGGGGAGGGGGGACAGCACCCAGAGGGTTAAGGCTGTAGGGGGGAGGGGCTGGGCCAAGTCGTGGGCGGCCCCTTTGAAGGAGGGAGCTGGAGCGGGGAACAGCCACCCTACCACCCCCCCAGCCCGGCCCTCCCCCACCCCTCCCAACCTGCTCCCCCCAGGGGCCAAGAGGAGTTGCCGGCAAGGCCCCTCAGCGTTCAGGTGAGTAGGCCACACTCTGGCTTGGGAGATCAGGCCCCAGGGGAGGCTTGGAGGCCTAGAATTGGCCAAGGGTCAGAGAAGGACTGAAAAACAGGCTAGGAAGAGGGTGTCTGAACTTCACAGGGGGCAGTTTAGGAACTGAGGGGCTGAGGAGCTGGAGCGTGGGGAAGCTTCTGTGTCTGGGGGACCCAGGAGGACAGGAGAGCAGAAGAAGGGGCCTACGGGAGCCGAGGGGTTGCTGGGCCAGGACAGGAGGTTGGACAGGCTGGCAGGGAGCCGGGCTCCGGGGATCGGGCCGGGGTGTCCTCTGGGGCTGGGGGGCTCAGGTTTCTGCTGGCGGCTTGGCGGGTGTGGGGTTACCAGCCAGCTCGGTTACCCAGCCCGAGACGCTAGACTGGGGGGAGGGGGTGGGCACAGGGCAGACCCTGGCACCCTGTGTGGTCTCCTCAGGCCCTAAGGGTATCTGGCACTGCTCCGGCAGACCCCCGCTGGGAACCCTGATGACCAGGGTCTGTCCAAGTGCACAGTTGCCTGGCCTAGGGTGGGCAGCCTCTGGGGAAAGTCCAGCAGCTCCAGGGCTGGAAATTCTGACGGGCAGAGAGGCCTAGGCTGTCCCCCTCACCCCACCCGACATCCGCTCTCACTGTACCACCCCCTCCCATCTTCCCCAACTGTCCCCCAGATTTTGGCCCTGTGCTTCATCCAAAATGGGGCCGTGGGTACCTTAAATGTGACCATCTCATGGCAAGACCAGGCCTTGGAGGGCAGGCCTGGCATCTTGATTTAATTCCTCTGCCCCTCTCCACACTGCGCCTGCCTGGGGAGAAGAGACGGGATGCTCAGAGCAAGATGAAATGGAGGAAGTGAGGAGGCTTGAGCGAGAGAACCAAAAGGGAAAAGAAAGGAGAGGTAGGGATGATTCCTCGGAGGCCTACGGACATAGACGCGGTAGAGAGGAAGCGGGAGCCTCGCAAGGGCTGAAGGAAGAAAGCAAAGGATGAGTCGCGGAGAGGGGAGACAAGGGTCCGAGAAGGCGGTAAGGGGACAGGAAGAGGCCAAGAAAAGGGGCCAAGAGTGGAGAGGGCCTTGTTCCCAAAGGACAAGAGGGGAAGGCTGGGGAAGACGGAGTTGCCCCCATTCCTTCCTCCGCCATCTTTTATCTCCCTCAGATTTACCCTGATGCGGCCTGAGAGGCTGTGGACTAGGGCAGTTGTCATGGAAAGAAAATGTGGGGGGAAACTGAGGTCTCCCTCCTGTCAGGAGCTGAAGCACCAGGAATTGGGGATTTTGAGGGAGGAGAGGCTTAACCCCCACGGCACCGGGAAGCAGCCAACTCCCCTTGCCTCCTTCCCCCTTCGTGGCTTGCGGTCTCTCTTCCCCGCCTCGGCCCCCAGGAAGTGTGAGTGCTGGGGGTGGTGAGGTTAGGAGGGGGAAGCGGCCTATGGGGGATGGGGAAGGCATGTACTAGCTTGGAGGGGCTGGGGTGGAGAGGGAAGGGCTCCATAAATGCCTAGGGCATCCCTGGGCCAAGGGCCTCTCCTTCAAAGCCATTCCAATCCTCAAGGGGATTCACCTCAACCCCTCACCCTGACTTCCCAACTGGGCAGGCCAGATGGCTTCAGCCCCTGGGCCTCAGAGGCCCTAAGAAGGGGTGAGAGAAGCTGGGGAACTAGGATTCCTGGGTCCCTGAGGACTTTGGACTGGCTGTCCTATTTCCCCACCCCCCTGGTCCAGCCACAGGCCAAAGCCCTGGCTTCGTGCAAACTTAGCTCCAAAAAAACAGGAAGAGAACCTGAGGCTGGAGTTGGGGTGGGGGTTGGAGGGGGGCAGAAAGGAGAAAGAAGTAAGGGGGAAGGGTGGCCGGCTAAGGTGGGAAGAGTGTCAGGCCTCTCCATCACCCTGGCAGGAGGTGTCACAGCCTGGTCCTCAACCTCCCTCACCCCACGTTGCTACACCTGGAGAGGACTGGCCAGGTCCCTCTCAGGCTCTCTGGCAGAGCCCAGAGGTGGGGGCCTCCAGGTCTGGGGAGGGGTGGCTCTGTGTGCCTGTGTCTCAGGCCCATATCTATTTTCTCCGCCGCTAATCCTGTTTCCGCCTGCTGCCCCCCACACTAAGCCTTACTCCCCTAATCCCCAGGGTGTAGGGAAGGGGGGCCAGCTTTATTCAGCTGCCCCGTTCAGGGCCTCATATTCCAGCTCTTCAGCTGGCTCGAGCCGGCAGTGTTGGCCCTGGTGCCCCCAGCCCTGCACTGGACACTGCTGGAGGTCAGCACCTGGAAAGAGTTCCAGCCTCCTTTTCCTTCCCATGCCAGGGCCAGTGCCCTCTACCTTTTGGTTTCTTGGTGATGGACACACCTTGGCAGGTGCCCTTGGGCACTGAGGGGTAGGTGATAGGGGCTCCCCCCTTTGCCCCCTCCCACCTTTCTAACCCCAAAGTCTTCCCCCCACCAAAGATGGGGCAAGCTTGACTCAAGGCCCAGTTTCAAGAGAGCTGCCCACCGGCTTGGCCGGTCTAGCAGGCCTGACAGTGAGGGGAGCCTGGGGGGTGGTGGGAAAGTGGGGAGAGATGGGGTGGGGCCCCCAGTTCTTCCCCCTACCAGGCAAACAGACCAAACAGACCTTGCCTGGCTCCCTGGCACAGCTGCCCCCCCGGCCACCACACACGCCCATGCCCACAAGGTCTTAGCAAGAGGGGGCATGCCAGGCTGGGTGGGGACACTTATGGGCGTCGGGGGGCTGGGCCCTCTGGGATACAGAGGTGGGAAGGGTGCCCAAGGTGGGGTGGGCATCCTGGCACCAGTGCCCCACCCTGGCAGAAAGAAGGGGGAAGCCTCCACCCCAGCAACCCCTCCCAGATGATGGGGCTAGGAGTATCCCCTTGGCCTGGTTGGCACCAGCCTAGTTCCAGGTGGCACCTAAGTTAGCATGGGTGCCAGAGCCCTGGGTAAGGGCTAGGGGAGTTTCCCAGAAGCTAGAGAACCATGTGAACACCTCCCCTTCCCATGTGTGTCCTCTGCCTCTCCCTTCCTTCATTGGTACCTCGTGGCCACAGGGTTAGGCCCAAGGGGTTAAACACCCACCCCTGCCCGAGCCCTGAGTGAGTTGCATCGTGAACCAGCCAGAGCCTGTGACCTGACAGCGGGGTCAGCCAATCAGCGCACCCGCCACACCAAGTTGCCTCGGAGACGGCCCTGGGGTGGGAGAAGGGAGGCGGGCTTAGCAGCGGGAATGGGTGGGGTGTGGAGGGAAGGAGGGAGAGGGATGGGGTTAGCCACGTGCCTGCGGGTGCCCAGCTCCGGGCCAATGGACATCGAGGACAGCCCCACCCATCCCCCTCAGGAGGGACAGCATTTGCTTGGTCCCAGGAGGGAGCCCACTGCTGCTTGAGTGGCCACTGCTGCTGCCCACCCGATTTTGTTTGTTTCTAAGTCCTGGGGCCATTTGCCTCTTGTACTATTTGTAAAGTACAGGTAGGAGAACCACAGGAAACTGGGAGTGCTCCCAGACTGCTTGGCCCCTAGGGAGAGAAGTGATTTGGGGACTTGAGGTGGGAAGGGGTGGGCTATCTAAGGGTGTCTGGCTGTGGCTTATGAGCCACATGGGTGCTGCTCACTCATGGCTTCCGCGCAGGCGTTCTGGTGCTGGGACAGGGAGGCAGGCAGAAACAATGCAGTTCTTGTGTCCTCAAGAGGAAACCTGTAGCCCTTGACTCCTCCAACCCCCCCTCCCAAAATCTTCCCCATCAATGGCCAACACTGAGCAGCTGTTGGGAGTGGCAGAGAAGACACTGACAAAATGTCAGTGGGACTTGCCCTAAGGATCATCTAGGTCAGTCTTTAATTTTACAGATGAGGAAACAGGCCTCCTCAGGAAAGGAAGTGACTGGTCCAAGGTCATGTAGCTAGTAGTAACCTGACTTCCTGGGGTGATTTGAGGGAGGGAGACAGACTTGTTTCCCAGCAGAGACCATCATCTGTGTAGTGGAATCTGCCTCTAGGTGAGGCCTTGTTTCTCCTTGCCAAGGCCAGAACATTTATTGAGCCCCTACTGTGTGTGTTAAGGCGTTGTGCCACCCACGGTCTCATTTAACCTTCACCACAGCCCTAGGAGTCAGGTGGAATGATCCCATATTGGAGATGAGGAAAGAGGTCCAGAGATGAAATCACTTGTTTAAGGTCACAGAGCTAATCAGCCACAGACTGAGATTCAAACTCGAGCCTGGATGACCCCAGAGCCCAGCTCTTTCCAGGCCCCAACTCTGTCTCCAGTTGCTCCAGACCCACCAAATGTCAGGGCTGAAGGGCTGAGCCCATGGGGCATCCATTCCCAGCCCCTCCTTGTACAGTGAGGAAATTGAAGCACAGAGAGAAATGACTTGCCCAAGGTCATTCAGCAAGATAGCAGCAGAATACTTATAAAGATGTTAAAAAATAATAATAAATAAATATTAATGGTATGGTTAAAAAAAAAAGATAGTAGCAGAGCCAGGACTTAAAGCAGATCTCCCCACTTCCAGGCCAGACTCCCTCTACTCCCCCTCCCCTCCCCTCCACCAGCCTCGGGATTGCTGGCAGCTCTGCACCTTCTGTGGCTCTGCCTTGGAGGGGAAAGCATAGAGGGTGAAAGATGGTCCTCTGGAGAGGGGGTACTCTCCTGACTGGATGGGAATGGGGAGGGAGAGGTGGTGGTGGTAGCCCAGTGGGGGAGGGGTGGGACTGGAACTTGGCCTATTGGCAGTGGGAGAGGGGGCGGGGATGATGCTTATCGGTGCGGGGCAGGAAGCACCCGCGCCAGCCAGCGACACCCCAGCAAAGGGTGGCTGCTCCTTGGCCCCATGGGGGAGGGGAGGATGTGGGGGGAGGGATGCTGGGAGCTATGTTTCCCTTTTGGCCTCTAGAAGGGGGGATCTAGAAGGGGAGATGAACTTTTAGTGGGTGGGGAAGGAGGAGGAGGAGGGTGCTGGGAAGCCACCTCTCAGGTTTGCATAGTGTTTTACTGTACACCAAATGCTTTAGGGAGATAACATAAGTTAAAGCACCTGACCTTGCCTTGAACAGTCCTTGGCGCAATGTGAATCTGAACTCTCTCATTGGCCTCTCTCTGGGCTGAGAGGAGGTTCCATCACAAAGGCTGTTACCCCACTTTTCAGATGACTGAGGCTGGCTGCCAGAGCCACCCAGAGTCCTTCAGCCAATTCTTCATGAAGCCTGAACCAGAACCCAGGCATCCTTTCTCCCAGTCCAGTGCTTCTTCCAAAGGGGCGGGGAATGGGGCAGGTGAAGCAGACGGGTCTCTAGGAAAGGCCAGAAAGGCAGGGCTCCTGCTCTCACAGAGGCAGAATAGTGCACAGTGCTTAGGAACACGGACTCTGGGCCCATCGCCTGGCTTTGAACCTCTTCTGCACTTAACATAGAAAGTCGCTTCACCTGTCTGCACCTCAGGTTCCTGTCTGTGAAATGAATGATAACTGTTACTTTAGAAGGTTGTGGAAGATGAAGTGGGTGTAAAGTACTTAGAAGACCATCTAAGTAGTCTGTAGTCACCTGGCCAACTTTGGTATATATCCCTTCCCTGGACTACCTTGCAGGGCTGAGCGCTCTTAACCTCCCTCTCTACTTGACTCTGCAGGAGAAGATGGGGAGCCCCGAGGACGACCTGATCGGGATTCCATTCCCAGACCACAGCAGTGAGCTCCTGAGCTGCCTCAATGAGCAGCGCCAGCTGGGCCACCTATGTGACCTCACCATCCGGACACAGGGCCTTGAATACCGCACCCACCGGGCTGTGCTGGCTGCCTGCAGCCACTACTTCAAGAAGCTCTTCACTGAGGGCGGTGGCGGGGCGGTCCTGAGCGCTGGGGGCAGCGGGGCAGCTGCCGGGGGAGCAGGGGCCGGCGTGTGTGAGCTGGACTTTGTGGGGCCCGAGGCACTGGGTGCCCTGCTCGAGTTTGCCTATACAGCCACACTGACCACCAGCAGCGCCAACATGCCGGCAGTGCTCCAGGCTGCGCGGCTGCTGGAGATCCCGTGTGTCATCGCTGCCTGCATGGAGATTCTGCAGGGGAGCGGACTAGAAGCTCCCAGCCCTGACGAGGACGACTGTGAGCGAGCTCGCCAGTACCTGGAGGCCTTCGCCACAGCCACAGCTTCAGCCTCGGGAGTTCCCAACGGTGAAGACAGCCCTCCACAGGTGCCCCTCCCACCGCCGCCGCCGCCGCCCCCTCGGCCTGTCGCCCGCCGCAGCCGCAAGCCACGAAAAGCTTTCCTGCAGACCAAGGGGGCCCGGGCAAACCACCTAGTGCCTGAAGTGCCCACAGTGCCCACCCATCCCTTGACCTACGAGGAGGAGGAGGAGGCGGCAGGCAGAGTGGGCAGCAGCGGGGGCAGTAGGCTGGGGGACAGCTACAGCCCTCCCACAGGGACTGCCTCACCCCATGAGGGGCCCCTGAGCTATGAGGCCTATGAGGGTGAGGAAGAAGAGGAGGAGCTGGCATATCCCCCGGCCTATGGGCTGGCGCAGGGTGGCGGGCCCCCGCTGTCCCCAGAGGAGCTGGGCTCAGATGAGGATGCCATCGATCCTGACCTGATGGCCTACCTGAGTTCCCTACACCAGGACACCCTGGCACCAGGCCTAGATGGCCAGGACAAGCTAGTGCGCAAACGCCGCTCCCAGATGCCCCAGGAGTGCCCGGTCTGCCACAAGATTATCCACGGGGCTGGCAAACTGCCACGCCACATGAGGACCCATACCGGTGAGAAGCCCTTCGCCTGTGAAGTCTGCGGTGTCCGTTTCACCCGGTGAGCACCAGTGGGGAAGGGGTGCAGCAGGGGCCATGTCGAGGGGGAGGGAGGAAGGGATTAGGAGACCCGAGGTATGGAGGCAGGTGATCCTGGAGGGACTGGGGTGGTGATGCCCAGGGTGAGGAGAGAGACCAGATGAGGGAGACCAGGAGAAAGAAAGTCAAGGGAGGTAGGTCTGGGGCATGAAAGATGTGGCTGTGCTGGAGGCAGAGTGGGTGGTGGCCGGGCCCAGTTAAGCTGCAGGCACGTCAGCAAGGGTCTCCTGGGGCAGTAATAGGGAAACGAATGGTGGGGGACGGGAGTGGGACGAGGCCTGGGAACCCGGCCAGGATGACCCAGGGATCGCATCCTGAACCGTTTCCTTGCCCCTCCCCCTTGCCTGTGCCAGGAATGACAAGCTGAAGATCCACATGAGGAAGCACACAGGAGAGCGCCCCTACTCATGCTCGCACTGCCCAGCCCGCTTCCTGCACAGCTATGACCTCAAGAACCACATGCACCTGCACACAGGGGACCGGCCCTATGAGTGCCACCTGTGCCACAAGGCTTTCGCCAAGGAGGACCACTTGCAGCGCCACCTCAAAGGCCAGAACTGCCTGGAGGTGCGCACCCGGCGGCGCCGCAAGGACGATGCGCCCCCTCACTACCCCCCGCCCTCTGCCGCCACCCCGACCCCTGCTGGCCTCGACCTCTCCAATGGCCACTTGGACAACTTCCGACTCTCTCTGGCTCGATTCTGGGAGGAGCCAGCCCCTACTGGGCCCCCAGTCTCCACCCCGGGGCCCCCTGATGACGATGAGGAGGAGGGGGCACCCACCACACCTCAGGCTGAAGGTGCCATGGAGTCCTCTTAAAGAGGGACGAGTGGCCGAGCTGGAGCAGCACGGGGCCCGGACGCCCATGCTGAGCAGCGGGAGTGTGCAGCAGAGACGGCGCTGGGGTCCGGGCACTGAGCCTCCCTGGCATCGGAAATTGGGCCCTTCCCTCAGAGCTCTCATTCCAGTTCCAAGCTGAGAAGGTTTTGCGGCAGAGGCTCCCCAGATTGGGGTGCTCTCCCAAGGAGTGATACATACGATATTATGTATATATTTACAGCTCCATTGTAAAGGTGGGGTCCCTGTCCCCAGCTGCTCCTGGGGAGTAGAAGCAATAATGTATTTCTGATTTGTGGGGTCCCTCTTCGGCTATGCGGGTTTCTAGGGGGTGGGGGGCTTGGGACCAAAGCCTTGCCCTGCCCCCATGCCCCTTGGGGTTTTGGCTGTGTAAGGGGGTGAAGGGCTGCCCCTCCCTTTCGAGACCCCTCCTTCCTGGTTTCTGTTCCCTTTTCCTGGCAGTGAATTATGCAAAGGGGGGCGGCAAAGGAAGGGTAAGTGGGGGAAAGCAAGGTAGAAGCTTGAAAGACTGGGGGACTGGGCCTGTAAGGAAGGAGCCATCCTAGTCCCCCTCCGCCCTGCTCCCAGCGCTGAGTCATGGGGTCCTGGAGAAGGGGGCGGGGTGGCCTGATTGGTTCGCCCGCCCCTGGGGGCAGCGGGAGGGGCCCCGCCCAACTACGGGAGCTGCTGCTGGTTCTCCTCCCCTCCCCTCCCCTCCCCTCCCGAGTCGCTGGGCAGGGAATGTCTTGTTCCCGCCGCTCCCTCCCCGGGGCCAGAGGGCAGGGCGGGCCGGGCGGTGGCCTACCCTCTTCTCCTCCCCGCCCAGGTGCAAGCCGGAGCCGCCGACACTGCTGCCGCCCCTGACTCACGCCGCCCCCGGGCTGGCGCGGTGCAGGGTGTGGGACAGGGTGAGGGGTTGGGGGCAGCCTTGCGGAGAACGGACGAGCCGGCGCCATCTGGCGGCCGTGCCCTGCGCGGGCGAGCGCCCCTGGCGGCCACTTCCAGCGAGCCGTCTTCTCTCAACCTCCACCACCCCAGCTGGTGAGCGGCGCCCCCTTGCCAAGGCCGGGGCAAATAGCTTCTTGCTTGGCCGCAAGGAAGGTGGGCTGCGGACCTGTGGGAAAGGGATCCTTTCCCCAGACCCTTGCCAGCCGGGCTTCCTTTTGGGTCGGGGAGAGTAATCCCCTCACTCTACCCTTAGGATTGAATCCACCCCCGGTCTGTACATAGCCTTTTCTGTTGGTCTTGTTGAAATCTAGTTTCAGATTTTTAACTACCCAATTCTGCTGGGGGTGGGGGTATCTCCTCCCCACCTTCCTCGCTGGGTGCTGGACCCCATTCTGCCTGGGCTCTGCCTTGCACTATTTCCCCTCCCTGGCCTGGCGGCTCTTCCCCTTCCTTAAACAGGGCAGGTTCAGGGGCCCGGTGCTCTCCCGCCCCCCCATGCACCCCCATGCCCATTTGCACAGCTGCCCAGGTACCCCCAATAGTGGGGGGGGTCACAGGGAGGGGGTAGCGGGACCAGTCCTTGTATCTATTTAAAAAGTGATGATGTAATATATTGGGGTAGGGGGAGGTCGGGTTGCCCTGGGCCTCATCTTAGCATTTCAGGTGATGGGAGAGCCCAGGGCTGAGGAGACCTGGGGCCTAGCCCCAGGGAGTGAGGACAATGTGGCCTCCCCCCTCCCCCCTTGCGGCTTCTCCACTCAGTGCCTTACGGGGTGGGGGGGAGGCAATCCCCCCTCTCCTGTTCCCCTCCCCTTGCCCTGCCCCCCACCTCGGGTGTAAGTGACAGGAAGAAATAATAATTTAAGATTCACACTTGTGTCCACCTTTGGTTTCTTTATTTTGGAGATAGGTGGGAGGGATGGGGAGGAGAGGGAAATGAGAGACAGAGGGACTGGGGTTCTGAAGCAGGGAAGGGGCTGCTTTGGGGGCAGAGGATTTCTGAGGTGGTCAGGAGGGCTGAGGGGGCATGGGTATGCTGACAGACTGGGCCTCACGTGGGCGCTGCTACCTGTGCCTCCTCTTCCAAGGCCCCTTTTCCTCATCCAGGTCACTAGCGAGGAGAGGAAGGGGGGTGGCCCAGTCACCAACATTCTGTTTTCACAGGTGCATTCCTGCCTCCTGCCCCTGCCCCATCTGTTCAGATTTGGCTTCTGTTATCTACCAGCCACTGCTGCTCTCACAGGCCCCCCCCCCGCCCCAAGGCAAACCAGCTCATGGCTGTAGATAGCTTCTGATTTTAGGCTGAGAGATGAGTGGGCAGCGATTTGCCCAAGGTCATGTGGGTAGTAAGGGCAGAACCAGCAGTGACCTTGGGAATAATAGCTGCTCAAGGCTCAAGCTATCCTCTCTGGCGACCCAGCTTTTAACTTCACTGAGCCCTCTGGAACCTCTAAAAATAAAACTTTGCTTCCCCTTCAACCCCTCAACTCATTACTACTTCCAGTGCCCCATTCGCCCTGGAATGTGACCACTGGAAAGTTTTCTTTGCAGTCCTCCCGAGTGGAGGTTGCTTGCCTTTCTCAAACTCGGCAGGCCTGTGGCGTATTGCAAAGCCCCTGGCTGCCATGGCAGCTACACCCCTGGGCTGCGGCTCTCCCCAGGCCTCGCAGACACCCTGCCATACCCATCCAGGTGCTGGTACCAGACTTGGGCTGTTGGCGAGGCCCAGCCGCCTCCTCACTAGTGGGCGGACTCTTCCAACACTCTGGCCTTTCAGTCCTCAACCTCCTTGGCCATAATGACCTTCACCTCTGCTCCCACTCGGACCTCACCCTCAACCTTGGCCACTCTCTTCATTTATCCCCAAATTCTTCCCAGGCGTGGCCCATCCTCAGTGTCCCTCCTGGCCTCTGCTCTAACACCCCCGTCGAGACATAGACCTAGGACTGCCCCCTGGGGTCTCAGTACCTTCTCTTCCCCAAAGTCAGTCATCTCAGACACTCTTGACTAAAGACACCCCAATTCTCTCCCCATCTTATCCTCCTGACCTGCCCAGAAAAAACCTTCAACCCTGGAATCCTGTTCATGGCTACCACATTTGCTCGAAAAAAACCGCATAACCGAGCACGCTGGAGTCGGTCATTACACGTTATGGTTTTCAACTTCATCTGAGCCTGTAATGCTACCTGGAAATCTCTTAACCTCCCCTGCTGGCTCCTTTGCACAGTCCCCAAGGCAGATATTTCAGCCTCCACCACCCACTCCTTGAAACTTTTATTCCACTCCCAGACCCCTTCTTTGCTGTCTTAGCAGGTGTGCTTGCCTCCTACCCCCGCCCCCCACCCTCCCTGAGAAGAGCAAGGCCACCAGACTGGAGCAGGCTCGGCTCTGCTCAGAGGAACATACCCTCTCCCCTCCTGCCTCAGGCGAGCCCGCTCCTATTTGAGGCCACCCTGTTCACCTGGCCTTAGATCCCATCTCTCTGGCATCCCTCTCTCTTCAGCGCTCTCTTTTTCACCTCTGAAATGCTCCAATCTCCCTATACTTGGATAAAGAAAAATCCTTTAGGTTCCCTTCAAGCTATTCTTTTGCGGTACGCGGGCCTCTCACTGCTGTGGCCTCTCTCGTTGCGGAGCACAGGCTCCAGACGCGCAGGCTCAGCGGCCATGGCTCACGGCCCCAGCCGCTCCGCGGCGTGTGGGATCTTCCCGGACCGGGGCACGAACCCGTGTCCCCTGCATCGGCAGGCGGACTCTCAACCACTGCGCCACCAGGGAAGCCCCAAGCTACTCTTTTGTTCTATGAAGCTAACTCCCTCCTCTTTACCATCAAGCTTCCTTTTTTTAACTACAGCAGTTATATTAAAAAGAAAAAGAGTTCTCAGACTTCTTGCAACAGTGACACAGAGCCGCATACCCCATTTCTGTTTCTGAGTCTTCTCTACCAGTCACCCCCCCTCAACCCATTAAGACTGGTGTTGGCCTTCCCCACACCATGAGAAATGTTCCCACAAGCCACACCAAGGATTTCTCAACTGCCAAACTCAATGGCCAATCTTCAGGCTTCATCCTGCTTGATCATCTCACAGCGTTTGATATGCTTGGCTCTCTGTTCCCGAGCCTCTCCCCTCCTTGGCTTGTGATTGAGCCCCTCAGAGTTCTGTCCCTGTCCCCTCCTCTCCTGCCCTGCCCTCTGCCAGGGTGATCTAGCTCATCCTCTCTCTTACAGTCTCTAAGTCAACACCCCCCCCACCACCAAAAGACACCTCTGGCCCAGAGCCCTGCCCTTTTCTAACTGTCCCCTGGGCATCTCCCGCTGGATTCCCTACAGATACCTCAAAGGTCTCGAACTGGGCCATTCCTCTTTCTGCAGAACCTGTTTCTCCTCTTGCCTTAACATCGCCCAGTCCCAAGCATAAACTCCCTGTCATTCTCAGCACCTCAATCCTGAGGCCATCACCAACTTTTCCTGAGATAAGACAGCCTCCTCTCTGGTCTCCCTGTTCCTGCCCAGCCTCCATTCTGCCTCCTTAGCTTACTGTCCTAAAAGACAAATATGATTATATCACTCTCTGACTGAGGATCTTCAGATGGCAAAGTGAGGCCCTCTCCCACCTCTCCCTGCCTCATCTCCCAGCGTGCTCTGCGGTCTCCACCCGGCCACACATACACATCTCCCTTAGCTCCGCCCGCCCCGGAGCACCCGCGCACCTCCTAAATGTCTCACGTTCTCCAAACTCACACACAAAAGCCTCGCCCTGGAATGCTCTCCTCCACTCCTCAGCCTAACAAACCCCCCGGGGTGCCCCCAAACCCACCTCTTTTTTCACTTCTTCTATGAAGCCTTCATTAATATCCCCCATCCCAAATTGGTTGTTCTGTCCTCTGTGCTGCCCAGAGCCTGCTTCACTCCTTGATCGGGGCGCTCTCCACATTTGTCACTGATCTATTTGATGTCACTCTCCCCCACCATTTGGTGGGCTCCTCCAGGGCAAGCCTCCCTTCCCTCCCCTCCCTTTATCTCCATCTCCAGCTCTAGCAGAGCACCAGGCACCCAAGAAGCCCTTGGTAAATGTGACAGAACATCTTAGGCCTCCCAGGCCCCAACTCCTTCAGCTTTCTGCTCACCTGAATTCGGAGCTGGAATCCGATAAGAGGGGCCTGCCCAGCGTTTCTTGGAGCCATTGCTGCAGTAACACTTCCTGCTCAGGACCCTTTCTGCGAGCTGCCGCCAGCCATAGGCGGGGGCCGTCCTCATCACTGGAGTCCCTGGAGAAGCCTCCCGTCTCAGTAGCCCACAGAGGTCCTGGGGGAGGGGTGGCTGCTCCCACTGCCCCCACAGACTCCGGCCACCCCGTGTCACTGAAGACTCACAGCTCCAGGTCCAGCTCCTCCTGGTAGGAGAGGGGAGATGCACACACGGAGCAGGTGTTGTCCAGGAGGCGAAAGCAGGTGAGACAGAAGAGACCTGGAGGAGGCCCGGAGGAGAGGAGGTAAACTTGTACCCCCGCAACCACTGTGCTCCCCAGCTTTCAGCCCTTGCCTCCCCGACCCCACCCTTGGGAGGACCATCCTCATCAAGCGGTGCACACTAGGGAGTTGCTGCAACGCCACTTGCATATAAATTCTATTTGCACCGGAGGATTAAGGCTCACAGAGAAAATGAGCTACCTGAGGGTTCTGTGTAAATGAGGACATGCATAGTAATGAAGGGAGGGGTACAAAAGGTAAGGTACAGGAGAAGTCCATAAAAGAAGGACAACAGCTGATTGTCATATGCAAATGTGGTGAGTCCCAGAAGGGAGAGGCAGACTCCCCAGAAGTCTCACCTCGGCAGCCTGGGGTACTGCAGGACACCGAATTCTCTGTGTCCCCCTCATCCTGGGGCTGCCCGCAGCCCAGGCAGTAGGCCTGGTGCTGCCTAGAGTGGCTGATAAACGGAGCCAGGCAGGAGCACCTGAGGAGAGGGGTCCCAGACACTAAGCAGGCCAGCCCAATATATCCAGACAAAAATGTAATTCAAAAAGATACATACACCCCTGGGACTTCCCTGGTGGCGCAGTGGTTAAGAATCTGCCTGCCAGTGCAGGGGACATGGGTTCGAGCCCTGGTCTGGGAAGATCCCACATGCCATGGAGCAACTAAGCTGGTGTGTCACAACTACTGAGACTGTGCTCTAGAGCCCGCGAGCCACAACTACTGAGCCTGCAAGCCACAACTACTGAAGCCTGCGCGCCTAGAGCCCCTGCTCCACAACAAGAGAAGCCACAGCAATGAGAAGCTCGCACACTGCAGCAAAGAGTAGCCCCCACTCGCCGCAACTAGAGAAAGCCCGTGTGCAGCAATGAAGACCCAATGTAGCCAAAAATTAATTAATTAATTAAAAAGATACATACACCTCTATGTTCATAGCAGCACTATTCACAATAGCCAAGACATGGAAACAACCTAAATTTCCAAGGACAGATGAATGGATAAAGAAGATGTGGTACATATATACAATGGAATACTACTCAGCCATAAAAAAGAATGAAATAATGCCATTTGTAGCAACATGGATGGACTTAGATATTATCATACTAAGTGAAGTAAGTCAGAAAGAGAAATACTATGTGATATGGCTTATACATGATATCTAAAATATGACACAAATGAACTTTTATGAAACAGAAACAGACTCACAGACATGTGGTTGCCAAAGGGGAGGGGGGTGAGGGAGGGATGGAGTGGGAGTTTGGGGTTAGCAGATGCAAACTATTACATATAGAATGGATAAACAACCAGGTCCTACTGTATAGCACAGGGAACTCTATTCGGTATCCTGTGATAAACCATAAAGGAAAAGAATATATATTAAAAAAGAGTTTATGTGTGTGTGTGGCTGAATCACTTTGCTATACAGCAGAAATTAACACAACATTGTAAATCAACTATATTTCAATTTTAAAATTAATTAATTTTTTAGAAAAAGCAGGCCAGCCCAGCCAGCATAACTAACACTTGTCTTCTCTAGCACCACCCTCCAAACCAAGGGTAGCGCTTCCTGTAGGCAAACCTCCATCCCTCTGACTATAGCAACAACATCCCTGCTTCCTGTCCTCCTCCTTTCACTCCCCACCCCTAAGAATTCTCATCCCCAATCCATTCATGCATGAATGCCATGGAATGAGCACCGTCTTCAAACAAACCTCTGGACACCTAGGAAGGACAGTGATCCATTCTGACCTCTGGCTCTTTTTCTACCCCCTCTCACTCCACTTCATATAAGGAAGGACAGTGGGCTCACCGCCTGGCCAGCACCTGGAGGACACTCATGTGGCCCTGGTCAGCTGCCCGTCTCCTCACCGATCGGTGCAGGGCAGGCAAAAGCTTGGTTCGGCGGCTCAGAAGTACATTGTAGAGGTAGGAGATCCTCTCCTGCTGGAGGGGAGGTCAAGGAAGGGGTCCCCTTGATCTTGTTTCTTCTACCTGGAATGCCCTCTGCTCCCGCCTCACTCCCTACCTTTGCCTTCTGTCCAACTCCTATGAATCCCTCTAGGCTTGGCTCCATGCCCCTTCCTGGGGGAAGACTTTGGGACTTCCCTAGGTGGATTCACCCATTCCCTCCTCTGGATTTCCATAGCACTTTATTCATTCCTTAATAAAAACACTTTTTTCATTGTAACATCTGGTTAAAAGACTGTCCGGCCTGCCTCAAGACTGTGTCTGGTTCACCTTGGCATCCTTGAGGCCAGCACGGTAACTGGCATACGGTAGATGCTCAGTGAGTGAGACATAAATGAGTAAACAAATGGTGAGTTTCCATTCACACCTCAACATGTTAACATGGCTCCTGTCCCACCAGGGTTTTAACAAAACTTTGGAGGCAAGCTTTGTCTCAGAAAGTCTTGCCCCAAGAGGCACCATTTCTGCCATCTGCAGTCCAGATCATTTGCTTTGGGGTTCAACCAGAGGAGAGAGAGCTGGGCTGCTGAAGGCCTCTTAACTCCCCCAAACCAAGACAGACAGCCATGAGCTTAGCAGCCTGGGGAGGGGGGCAGGAACTGGCCGCGGACCCCTCACCTGCTCCCGGGATGGGTAGTAGGAGGCACAGATGACCCGCCGCAGGCGACTGACATAGCTGCCGAACAAAGTGACGAAGAAGCACAGGCCATACATGACACCTGGGGGCACAGCAGACACAGTAAGCCACTGCTGGAGGGCACGAGGTGCCAGCCACGCTCACCCTCAGCAGTCTGTGCCTCCTTCCCTGAATGGTGTCTATTCCCCCAGTGCCCTCAGGGGTGTGGATACCGATGACTATGTAACCAGTGGTGTTGGGCTCCGAGGGACGCAGGAGGCAGCGCTGGGACAAGATGGTGATGTTGCCTTGCTGCAGGACATCAAATGCCGACACCAGGTCGCGGTAAATCTTCCCAGTAGAGCCAGTGCCTTCCACAGTTATGGATATTAGCACAGGGCCTGGCACCAAGACACTGTGTGAGGGATGCTCTTGGCAGCTGCCCACTCCACCATGCCGGAAAGGCCATACTTTCTGGAGGGTGGAGAGTGGACAGTGCAGGGCATAGAGATGGCCCCCAGGCCCTCAGCCAGGGGCCTTGGACACCCTAGGCACTCTCATGGTGCCCTGGGGCTTAACATCAGCCCTTGGCACCTGGGACTGGCTCCATGGTCCAGAGCTGGCTGGCACTGGTGCCTGGTCTGCCTTCCCAGGCTACCAGATTTGAAATGACCTTAATGGTGAGTGAGTCCATCCCCTGACTCTGTGACCACCCAGAAGCATTTATTTTAAAGCATTTGCCTGGGGGAGGAAAGGATTGGGAGTTTGGGATTAGCAGATGCAAACTATTATATATAGAATGGATAAACAAGGTCCTACTGTATAGCACTGGGAACTATATTCAATATCCTGGGATAAACCATAATGGAAAAGAATAGGAAAAATAATATATATATTATGTATAACTGAATCACTTTTCTGTACAGCAGAAATTAACACAACATTGTAAGTCAACTATACTTCAATAAAATTAAAAATTAAAATTAAAAAGAAAAGAAGCACTTGCTCAGCATTGACTGTGTAGCGGGTACTGAACTAAGTGTTTTATGGATTGTTTAGGGTTTTTTTTGTTTTTTTGTCTTTTTTGGCTGCATTGGGTCTTCGTTGCTGCGTGTGGGCTTTCTCTAGTTGCAGCGAGCGGGGGCTACTCTTCGTTGCGGTGCGCGGGCTTCTCATTGCGGTGGTTTCTCTTTGTTGTGGAGCACGGGCTCTAGGCGCACGGGCTTCAGTAGTTGTGGCACGTGGGCTCAGTAGTTGTGGCTTGTGGGCTCTAGAGTGCAGGCTCAGTAGTTGTGGCGCACAGGCTTAGTTGCTCTGCGGCACATGGATCTTCCCAGACCAGGGCTCAAACTCATGTCCCCTGCGCTGGCAGGCAGACTCTCAACCACTGTGCCACCAGGGAAGTCCCATGTTCTGGGTATTTTTTTTTTAACTTTTTCTGTTGGGCCTCTGGTATACAGGATTAGATTAATTCTATTCTGTGGTTTGTGGCACACACTCAGTCAAAGGTCCACCAGCCACTTAGCACATGTGGTCTCATTTACTCCTTACAGCCACCCAGAGAGGTTGCTACCATGATTGTGTCATAGTTCAGATGAGGAAACTGAAGGTCTGGGAGGTTCAGCAAGGTTGCTCAAGGTCACCACCTGGTAAAGGACACTACTGAGATTTGAACCCAGGCCAGTCTGACTTTAGAGCTTGTGTTTTTAGCTATTCTGTTATGGTATAATCTTGAACTGGACACAGGGGTTACCAGGCAGAGGATAGAGCTGGAGGAGTGGCAATGTCAGGGGCTGGTAAGTATGAATGACATGGGGACATTCAGGCAATCCCCCAGGACTGAGGAAGCTAAGGAGGTTCAGGCACTCACTGCGGGCCACGATCTCCCCCTGCAGCTGGTACCGGGCCAGGTCCAGGACCCAGAAGATGGCATAGTCCAAGAAGACCAGGAGGAAAATGAGGAGGAGGTGCCGGATTAGGTGGAAGGTTGCTAGGATGTAGAAAATCTGCTCCCACTGGGACAAGAAGATGGAGCCTGGGTAGGAGAGAGCTGGTCAGGACGACGCTCCCCAGTTTTCCCACCCACCAGAACCCAGCTCCTACAGAGATATCCCTCCTGGAGGCGGCTCCTGCCCCTGATCAAGCTGGAGCCTGTCTGCTCATCTGGAAGATGTAGAAGCTGTGAGGAACCCTGGGCAAATGTGGGAAGCACTCTTTGTGGGCAGGGGCACCGTGGCTAGAGGTGCAGGCCTAGCATCTCTACCTGGGCCTGGTGGCCTATTTCCAGTCTCTAGGAATCCTCTCTCCTGAGGCATCCTTGATACCCTTACCTGGCCCCCCACTTCACAGACAGCACTGCCCACCCCGCCCAGCTGCATCACCTCCATATCAGCAGAGGCACACTTCCTGCTCGCCACCCTGCCCCCCACCAAAAGCCTCCCCAACTTCACTTCCCTTGCTCCATATCCACTCCCTACCCATCCTTCCCTCCGTCCTGACATCCAGGGTGCTCCCAGAAGCATCATCTTCCCCTTCTCTCTCTGTCTGCGTGCTCTGAGGGACCCTACTTACCCCTTTCAGACTGACGGCTCCCCAAAGACAGGGTTGTGTCTCCCCCCAGCCGGAAATTTCCATCAGCTCTGGCCTGTCTCCCCTACCTCTTGTCCTGCCCTGAGCCTGGCCTGTGCATGGCACTCCTGGGCAGGGCAGTAGGGTTGGGGGAATCCCTGGCCTCCCTTAAGGGTCCCTGTCTCCGGGTCCTCAGGGCCCTCACCCGGCTGGATGTAGTGTCTGGCCTCACGGGCACTGAGTGGCAGCACCGTGGGCAATCCCGCCATGGAGTGGACAGCATCCATGCGCAGGAATCGGCTGGTGATGTAGAAGTTGTCGAAATTGTCCCAGTTCAGATAGCGGTACCGGTAACACAGGGCTCTGGTGGGCCACACGTGAGGCCCCTAAGCACCCCCCGACCAGAGCCCCCAGGGCAGGGCACCCGCCCCCGCCCCCAACCCTGCCCCCAAACTCCAGCCTCCCAGGATGCCATGGGCATGGGCTGGCCCCCCAGCAGCCCTAGCTCTCCGCCCTCACACCCGTCTTCCATCCGCTCACTGGAGGTAGAGAAACACGAGCAGCAGAGGCGTGGTGTAGCCCATCAGAGCCAAGGCCTCTCGGACGCGGTACAGCTTCATGCTGACAGCTTCGTGGAGGTCCAGAGCCACCTGGGACAGGCTCCGAGAGGCATTGAGATCCACAGAGAAGTGGTGGGTGGCTGTCATGTTGAACTCAAACTCGTGACGCACCTGGTTAATCAGCCCCCTCACGGCTGAGGTGCGCGGGTCCAGGGGAGAGGCAAGCAAGGAGAGTTAGGACGGGGTCGGGCTGCGCTCGGGAGGGGCCCGGTCAGCCCAGGGGTCCCACGGCTCACAGGCTGGCCGGGAACCCTCAGTGTTGGGGCCTACAGTGGACTGAGGAGGGGACAAAGTCTCCACAGTCTATGCCACTGCCGCTGCCTGCCTAGCACCAGCCTTACGTCTCCACAACGACCATCTCAACGACCTGCTGCGGGGGCAGGGGACCCTGCTTCTCTCCCCAGCTCCCGCTCTCAAGTCAGGCTTTGAGGAAGCACCTCCTCTTCTCTGGGCCCCAATTTCCTAATCTGTACAGTATGGACACTGGCCTGGGTAACCTCTTGAGGTCCTTTCCTGCATTTTCATTCATGGTCTGGGAGCACTCCTGGGCTGGCACATCCTGGGAGGAGGGAGGGAGACCTCTCAGGAGCACCGCATGCAGCAGGGCCACGAGGGGATCACTCACGGGTGACAATGCTCTCGCGCAGGAAGGTTTGGATGTACCCGGGAATGATGCAGAAAACCTGGGCCACTGAGAGCCGAGACCGAGTGTCAGCAGGGGCAGAGACACACAGCCTGCCTCTCCCACCTCCAGGGACCTTGCTCTCACAGGGCCCCCTGCCTTTTCACTCTTCCTACTAGCCTCCACACTGGCTCAAAACATTTTGGCTTCTCCTTATTACCCCACCCTCTACATTGGTTCCTCCCTATCTGCCCCCACCCGATCCCACAAAGGGCGCATCATCCTTATTGGTCCCGTATTTATTGCCCCCCATTGGGCCCCTGGGCCCACCCTCCCACCTGGCCCCTACATTTGCCGGGCCCCCAATCCTGCCGGCGAGCCCCTGGCTCTCTCACCACTGGCAAGTCCACAGAGCATCAGCTTGAAGGGCATGAGCACATAACACAGGTGGTAGGCTTGTGGTATGACCTGCATGCAGCTGTCCTTGGCGTCATCGAAGACCCGAGCACACTTCAAGTAAGGGTTGCCCAGCTCCGAGTTGCACACATCGCCGATGTGCAGAAGCCAGTACCACACGTTCCGCAGGGCCCTGGCTGGGGATGGCTGCGGGGCTGGTACCCAGGAGTCCTGCAGCACCTTCTCGGGGGGTGGGTGGGGAACACCAGGACAGCACCCAGAGCTGGAGAGGCTCATGGTCAGGGGCCTGGCTGTGCTATATCCAGTGGGAACTAGTCAACACCCAGGCGGGGCCCAAAAAGTCCTGGACTGGGTGTGAGGGTGAGGAGACTGGGTGAATTTTGACCCTCCACAAACAGACATGTTAATGTACTGACCTATGTGCTTCACGCCATCCATGATTGACCGGAAGAACTTTCGGACCTGGTCAGCCACCTCCTTGGCCTTCTGGGCAATGGCTTTAATCTTGTTCAGGGCACCTGAGAGGTGGGGGCAGGGGTACTGTCGGAACTCCTCTGGGGGCTGGTTCTCACCATTGCCCTGGAGTAGGGAGTGGAGGGGGCCTGCCACTCGGGAAATGGGCAGCCTGGATGCTTGGGTCTGGGAAATAGTTCATCTGGCGGTGGAGCAGGCCAGAGAGCGAGGGTCAGGGGGTCTAACAGGGTGCTTTGAGGTTAGGGCCCAGGACCAATGGAGAGGAATGAAGCCAGAGGACTGTAGAATGTGCAGGACGAGGGGGAACTTGTGGGTCCGTGGAGATGGGCGGCCTTACTGACGAGGGGCTGCCTGGCCCTCTCCAGCACTTCGGCGGTCTGGTTCAGGGCCAGTTCTGCCCCACAGGCCACAGCCTCGCTGGCCCGGGTGAAGTTGCGCAGGGTGTTGGCACAAGGCCCTTGCAATACCAACCCAAAGGTAGCCACCAATAGCAGTGTCCGGCCCTGCTCTGGGGAGAGAGCTCCCTCAGAACCAGGCCCCCAGCCTGACACATGGCGGCATATACCATACAAGTGCCTTATAGAAGCCTTGAGAGTACTTCCCTCAACCACCCTCTCCCTCAAGATCCCTCCTGCCCCAGCCCCTGCCCCAGGGCCCACCCCTTCCACTGGGTGCCAAGCTTACTGGAGAAGGCCTGGGGCAGCAACAGGAGAACGGTGACTCGGACCTGGCGGGAGAATCCCATGCCCAGACTAAGGAAGGTGGCCAAAGTGAGGGTGCCCACCAGGCAGCCCCAGGGGCTGTGCCCTTCCACCAGCAGCTCCAGGAGCCCATAGGCTGTGGCCAAGGACAAGCCCAGGATAAAGGCCCCCGTGCTGCGGACCACGGCCCGCGCCATGCTCGGCTCCTCTGCCCCCAAGGGGTGCACAGCATCCTTCATGACTTTGGGCATGGCTGCAGAGACTAAACGTTTCCCTGTCTCCAGGAGACGCCCACCAGGTTCTGTGGCTCTTAAAGGCCCTAGAATTTCTCACCGAATTCTAAGGTTCCGGAGGGCTTTTTCTGTATCTTGGAATTCTTTATCCAGTTGCAAAGGGATAGGTACGTCTCTAATCTCCACATTTCACGGCAGAGGGATTCAAAGACACAGACCCCAGACAGGCTGTGGGTGAGGCGGTGGAGACAGAAGCAGAACCTCTCGTCCAAGGACATCTTCGAGGAGACTTCTGGGATGAGAGAGGGTTCATCCAGAGCACACTTATGGCCATCAGACCTCATCAGAACGGAGCAAAAGGGCAAAAAAGGAAACAACCCCACACCAGTGAGTCAGTCACCAGAGACCCCAACCCTTCCCAGTGACTCCCAGCGGCTCCCAGCCCCCACTCCTCTCACCCAATCTCTCCTCCAGGACCCCAGCACCTTCCCCCACTTTGGGGTCCCCCAGCCTCCACCCCCTCATCCAGTGCCCTCCTCCGGGCTAGCCCTTTCTTCTTCTCTAGCTCATGTCTGCCCCATTTCCCCAGGGTCCCTCATCCTCCTTCAGGATCCCCCAAGTTCCTGCCACCCTCATCCGGGTTCCCCAGCCTCTACCCCGCTGCAAGCCCCTAAACCTAATGAATCACGCCCCAGCCAGAAGAGTAGTACGTTGGCCTTGCTGGGCTAAACTCTTCGACCCTTCAGCGGTGCAGAGGTTCCTGAGCTGGGGGTTGCCCGTCTCCTGTAGCCGATTCCTGTGGCGCCAGCGGGGCGAGTTTCCGGTTAGTGCTCTCCTGCTGGGGGCAGGCGCCGGGGGGCTCCTGGCCATAGGTGAGTACAGGGCAGACGTCAGGGATGGGGCCCATCCTTTTTTTTTTTTTGCGGTACGCGGACCTCTCACTGTCGTGGCCTCTCCCGTTGCGGAGCACAGGCTCCGGACGCGCAGGATCAGCGGCCATGGCTCACGGGCCCAGCCGCTCCGCGGCATGTGGGATCTTCCCGGACCGGGGCACGAACCCGTGTCCCCTGCATCGGCAGGCGGACTCTCAACCACTGCACCACCAGGGAAGCCGTAGGGCCCCATCTTTCGACCTTTGGCTTCACCCTGTATCCTTAGGTCTCTTTCAGCTCCTGGTGAACCCTATGAACATCTACGAAGATCAGAAGATGGTGACGTTGTACAGCTTGGTGGGTTAGTGCCGGGCTAGGGACAGGGACACAGCCCAGCTCTGGGTGCACTTGTTTCTTCTGTTCCCAAGTGTCCCTTGTAGCCTCAGCCTTGTTTTGGCCTTTGAGAGGAGGGAAGAGGCCCCCAGTCTACAGAAGAAGACACAGTCCTTGCCCACTAGAGTCTCCCCAATCTGAGGGACTCCCTATTACCCCCATGATATGGTCCAAACCCCACGACCATTCATAATCCCCATCTCTCCTGACCTCTCTGGTCTTGTTTCCTGCTGCTCCTGATAAATTCAATTCATTCACTCATTCATTCATTTAGCACTAACTGAGCACTTGCTAAGGATTCAGTAGTGGACAAGGTTGACAAACACCCAGCACTTTTAAAAAAAATTTTACACTCCTAGAGCTTATAATATATATAACACATATTACACACACATACATACATTGTAATATATAGTGCATACTTGTATATATACATGTGCAGTGACAGCTACAATATAAATCTAATGATTTCTTTTTTTTTATAATGATTTCTTTTTTTTTCTAATTGACATATAGTTGCTGTACAATATTATGTTAGTTTCAGGTATACTACACAGTGATTTGACATTTTCAGACATTATGAAATGATCACCATGATAAGTCTAGGAACCATCTGTCCTTGTATAAAGTTACTACAATATTATTGGCCATGTTCTTTTTTTAATTGAAGTACAGTTAATTTATAATGTTATATTAGTTTCAGCTGTACAGCATATTGATTCAATATCTTTATAGGTTATACTCCATTTAAAGTTATTATAAAATATTGGCCATATTTTGGTCAATAAGGATACTGACCAAATTCTTTATGCTATATATTATACCCCTGTGACTTATTTATTACATAGCTGGAATTTTGTACCTCTTAATTCCCTTCAACTACTTCCCCCCTCCCCAACCCCACACCCGCACACCCAGCTCTTTGAGAGTTTACGTTCTCTTTCAAGTTTACATTCTAGTGGAGAGAGTTAGACAACACATGAACAAGAAATAAACAAGAGCATTTCTGATGGTGACAAGTGTTATGAAAAAAGTAAACCAGGGGGATGTGATAGAAAGAGATTGGGAGCTAGCTTGAGTAGTCAGGGAAGGCTTCTCAGAGAAGGTGACATTTGATTGGAGACCTCGTATGAGGAGGTGTTGAGCCGCAAGAACAGAAAACCCACCTAAAAGTGGTTTAACCATAGAGGGAGTTTATCATCTCATATAACAAGTTTCAAGGTAGAGTGGTTTTGGAGTTTGGATAATTCAGCCGCTCAGTAAACCCACCAAGACCCAGCTTCCTTTTGACTTTTTTCTCTGCAGTCTTTGGTCTGTACATCATTCCTCTTCGGGTCATGAAATGGCTGCAGCAAATCCAGGCATCACATCCTCATACAGGAGTGTCAAAAGAGCAGAACATTCCTTCCTCATGTCTCTTATAAGAACAAAGAAAACTTCCCATAACCCCCCAGCCAACTTCCCCCACACCTCTTTGGTCAGAGCGACAGCACGTGTCCCTTCCTAACACTGTCCCAGGCAAGGGGCTCGGACATGGCATCATCCCCGGTTCACTGAATGATCTACCTCTATGGGATACCAACAGGAAACTACTTTTTCCCTGACCACTGTATTCCAACCTTTCTCCCACTGATGACCTCTCACACAGACCCTTAGCTTTCTGGTGATTTTAATCTAGAAGACCTAGTCCTGCTTCAGTAATTATGACTGTTTTTACGGTTTAAGAGGTCCAATCCAGTCTACGTCAAGATTTCAATCTCACGTCCATTCTCAAACATCTTCCCTCCTTACCGCCCCCTTGCCCCGCAGCTCAGGCCTGATCCCTGGCGTGAGGTCCCGCGGTGGAGAAGGCGGCACGGCCTGCTCACTCACTGTTTTTCTCCATTTCCTTCCCCTTCTGGTTCTTCTGATGTCAGAAAGGGGATTAGAAGAATTAGAGGAAAAGGGACAAAAGTCTGAAGTCATCGATACTGTTTGAATTCCACCGCCTCTGTGCGGCGAGTGCTCACATCCTGGCTGTCTCAGGGGGCCCATTCATGGTCCCGCTGGAGGCTCTGTGTGGACCGCACAGTGCCTAGTTTCCTGCTGAGGGCAGTTCTCTTTGACTGACTTCGAATGAAGCTCCCTGTAGCTCCTACAGGCCACCTGCAGCCTCTTACCTTTAGATGCCTCCACCCAAGCAGGCAGAGGGTCCCCATCCCAGAGGGATGGCTTGAGGCCTGCTGCCCTCCACACGTCTGCTTGTCCCAGAGGAAATGCACACATCCTTGCCCTGCCAAACTGGGAAAGCAGGGCCCCTTGCAGCTGCCCCCTCCCCTGTCATGATGAGAAGCGAGTACCACTCTCCATGTTCATGTTTCCCTGACACTCCCAGGAGGCCCTGCTGAGCACGTCCGTGAACTCTCCTCCCTCTCTGTGCTCCGGTGACAGCCCTGGGGTGGCCCTGCCAGGCTCTGCAGCTCAGCGGGCGTCCAGCTGGGAGGGATGAGCCGGGTTCCCCTTCTTGCAGCACCAGCTTCAGAAGGGTTCTCTTGGAGTCTGTCACTGGGCATGAGGAAGTGAACACCCAACCTCTCCTCAGACTCTCCTCCCATGTCTGCCTACTCTAACCACTTCTCTCTACGTCCAGAAAACTCAGATTTCTGGTCTTGCCTTTGTATAGACTGGTTGGGGTAGCGGGGTGAAGAACCAGTTTTGCTCTTTCGGTAAAGCCCAGACTGAGATCAGCAAGCTCCATGGGGCTCTCTTTAGAATGTAGAGCAACGCTTGGTCAACAATCATCCTCAGAATGTAGGACAACTATTTATCCACTATCGTCCTCAGCTTGAGTCTTGGCCAAAAGGCCGGTGGAGCCAGCCAGGTGAAGACTCTAGGAGGACGAGTGCTCCTGGCAGGGGGAACAGCGAGGGCAAAGACCTGAGAGGAGGAATGAGCTTGGCAAGTTCTAGGAACAGCAGTAGGCCAGCGTGGGCGGACACGGTGGGCAAAGGGCTGAGTAGCATGAGATCACTTCAGAAGGTAGTCAGGGGCCAGATCACGAGTCGGTCGACCGTGTTAGGAGAGTCTGGATTTGTTCCCAAGTGAGATGGAAAGTCACTGCACGGTTTCAAGCGGAAAAGGGACATGATCGGATTTCATTTTTACAAGATCCCTCTGGCTGCCTTGTGAAAATTGAAGTTTAGGTTAGCAAGAGAGGAGCTAGGGGACTAGTTAGTCCCAGTGAGAGACGCTGGGGACTCTATGAGGGCAGTGCAGATGGAGGGAAGAGTCAGGACTTGGGATTTGCTTTGGCGATCCTTGGGAGAACGCTCTATCCACACAGGAATCTTCTAGGTTCCCTGACCAGTTTATGCTGTTCCTTTGGCCTGGAATGCCTAACAACACTTACTCATCTTCCAGGCCCAGCTGACACATCACCTCCTTTGTCCAGCCTTCCCAGCCCCACCCGCCCCCGCAGAAATACCCGCTCCCTCCTTGGCTCCCACAGCTCTGTATAAGCACCTCCCTGTGCACTTAGCACTTGGTGTTGCAGTCATTTGTTTACCCGTCTGTCTCTCTCCCTGGATTATGAGCTTCAAGGAGCTCACTGTCTCCCTGCAGAGACCACAGGGAGACACATGTGAAACTACTAAAACATACCAGGAGGTACACGATTAAGGGCTAAAATTAGGGACCGAGATGGTGAGTGCTGTAGGTGTCAGAGCACGGGGAATATTGAGGTGGCTGTGGCCTCTCTTCTCACTGCTCTGAGCACCAGTGCCTGTTTCCAGAATTTTTCTCTTGCTCTCTCTTCTCCCTCAGTACCTAGGGTTAGTGTGAATCCAGCCTGGAAAAGGGAAGTGTTGGCCCCCTTCCCTAACACAAACCCACACACTCATACACACAGCAAGTCAATCACCAACCATGGCTTTTCAATCTCTAGCCATCTCTCCAAGCCCTTCCACAGGCTGCCACACGGTCGAACTCCGTAAATGGCTCTTCAAGAAATGAATGAATGAGTGGTCTAGAAGGCCTATCAGAGTCAGTGTAAATGGGACAAGGGCAGTACAGTGATGGTTCTAGAAGGGAGTTGTGCGGGGTGGGGGGGGGGGCGGTATGTGCTCTGCTAAACCTGGTGGTTTAGCGTCCTGACTCTGCTTCGCCACCTCCTGGGCTCTCCTGACAGGCTTGGGGGCCATAGGCTGGGGTACCTCCCCTCACATCCGCTGCGCCAGCCTCCTGCTAGTACCCAAGATGCTGGGCAAGGAGGGCCGGCTCTTTGTGCTGGGATACGCCTTGGCCGCCATCTATGAGGGTGAGTGTGTGCCCCTGGGTACCAGTTAGTGACACTGAAGCAGTGACCCTGGGTGGGCCATCCATTGAGAGCCAGGCCTGGTGAAGGAGAAAGAGTGGGGGTCTAATCCCAGCTGTTCCAACTTGCTGTGTGTCCCTGAGAGGTTCCTCCACATCTCTGGGCCACCTTAGTTTACACAGAGAAAAAAATCAGGGGTTGAATGAGATGACCTCTCACCAGCTTCTGAGCCCCATCAGTGTACAGTTCTAGAAGGTGGCCACTGCTCGCAGAGCAGGAGCTAGGGATGGGCTGAAGAAAGTTAATTGGCTCTAGAGGGAGATAATCTACCAGGGCATCTTCCCCCAGGACCAGTGGCCAACCTGCGGCACAACCTCAATGAGGTGATAGCATCGCTCGGCTGCACTGTGGAGCTGCAGATCAACAACACCCGCTCGGCTTGGCGTGTCTCCACAGCCCCCCTGCGGGCAGTGTTCAAGGACCTGCTGGTCAGGACCCTACACAGGCAGGGCCTAGGGGTCCCTCTCCCCGCAGGGCCTAGATGACCTGAGCTGGGACCCTGGACTTACAGTTTCCCAATGGGGGCGGTACTGGCATTTTTTGGCAGAGCTGTTCCCAAACATTGCAGGATGTGCCCTGGTCCCTGGACACTCAATGCCAGGAGAGCCCCCGCCCGCAGCCACTGGGACACGCCACACACACACTTCCAAACACCTGAGTAGGTGGTACTCTGGGCAGATGAGCTAGAATGTCAGGAAACTGGGGGCCCCGGCCTTGAGGAGTTTGGAAACTTTGAGGATCAGGGGATGAGGGAATTGGGTACTGGAATTGGGTACTGGAGATTAGAAGAATTGGAAAGTTGAGGAGTGGGGGAGAGAAGGGCTGAGGGGCTTGGGAGTCGGGGACATTGAGATGGCACAGTGGCCTGAGAGGTTAGTGATGAGGGGTGAAGTCCAAGGACCTGGGGAACCCTTCCTTGACTAACCAGGACCTGGGATGGGAGGCCTCAGGAAGAGCTGGGAGCCTGGGGTGTAAGCGGAGCAGAGGCACCTGGGGAGGAGAGAGGGCTCCCAAGCACTACGAACAGTGGACTGTTTGAGGCGAGAGGCCATCTCTGGGCCTAGGCTCCCTATAGGCTTGAGGTAAGAGCCCAAAGCTTGGCTAACAGGGGAAGAACAGGCTGTCTGGCAGCAGAAGCTCTAAGCTCGCATGCCTGACCCCTTTCCTCCCTCCGACCCCAGAGCAGCAAAGAGTCATTGAAAGCCAAGACTCAGAACATCACCAACTCCTTTGAGGAACTGGATGCCCAGGTGAACAGTGAGAGTGGATACGCGCCCGAGGATGCCGAGGGCTCGGAGGAGACAGCCCCAGGCAGAGAGACCCTCCGCGCTTCAGCCTTCAGACACCGCCTCTCTACACAGAAGATGTATGAGCTGAAGACCAAGCTGCGTTGCTCCCGTGAGGGGGATCCCTGGGCAGCGGAGGGCGGGGAGGGCCGCCGGGCCAGGGCTCCGGGTCAGGGTGTGGGGACCTCAGACCCGCATTGCCCCTTCCCGCAGATGTGGTGAACAAGGCCGTGCTAAACTGCCGCCGCTGGTTTGACCAAAAGCACAGAGAGTGCATTCAACGCATCTGGGCCCCACTGCTCAGCCACCTGCTCTGCGTGCCCATGAAGTTCAAGTTCTTCTGTGGCGTTGCCAAGGGTCAGCATAGTGGCAGGAGGGAGGCGAGCAGCAGGGCTAGGGATCTGAGTCCTTGGGGACCACTGGGTAGGTGTAGGGCAGGAAGGCATTCAGGAGGGGAGGCTTTCAGCTCTGTGAACACAGCATCCTCAGGGTCCAGCCCTTCCAACTGACCAGCTTTGTGACTCAGGTGAGCTTACAGCAAGGCTCTCAGCTTCGTCTCTTCATCTGAAAGATGGACATAATGATAGTACTCATGCCATTAGGGGTTTTGAGGATTCAAGGGGATAATACATGTAAAGCAGGTAACAGAGCTGGCCCACAGAGGAATTGCTCTATTAAGTATCGGCCATCATAATTAGCTAGTGTTTGGTATGGTTATAGACAGGTGAAAAAAATGGGGGAAAGAATTCAAGGAGAGTGAAGAGGGGAAAGACTCAGGGTGGTAGAAAGTCATGGGCGGGGACTTTCAGTGGTTAGGACTCCGCACTCCCACTGCCAAGGACCCAGGTTCAATCCCTAGTGGGAGAACTAAGATTCCACAAGCCACATAGTGCAGAAAAAAAAAAAAGAAAGAAAGAAAGTCATGGGCAGAGAGACAAAAAAGCAGCATGAAGAGGATCACAGGAAGGGAGGACTGGAGGCCGGGCCCAGGGAGGCCCCTAACCTGGCCCCCCTGTCCACCAGTGATGGAAGTTTGGTGCCGTAGTCGCATCCCAGTGGAAGGCAACTTTGGGCAGACCTATGACTCCCTCAACCAGTCTATTCACGGCCTGGAGGGGGAATTTTCAGCCACTATTAACCTCAAGGTAGGAGAGGGGCAGTGTGAGGGTGGGGGGCACAGGGAACAGGGCGTGAGGAAAAGAGCAAGGGAGCGGGCACAGGAGGGACGTGGCTGCCTGTGAGGGAGCGGGAAGAGACGAGGAGTGGTGCTGGGATTGTGTGACAGGAGAGGGAGGGTGCCGACCTGCCTTTGGATGGGTGGTCGGCCAGGCGTGAGGAGGTGTCAGCTCATACAGGTGCAAGACTGTGTCGAGGAGGGCAGCGAACAGAAGGCAGCGGCAACTCCTAAAGGTCCTGGGAAGAGCTGGGGACAGGAGTGGGGCATCAGGGGAGAGAAGCCACAGAGAGGCTGGGAGGCTGGGTCTGGGCCTCTGAGTCGGCACCCGGGCCGTCCACCAGGAAGAGAAGCGGGCTGGGGTGCTGGGCCTCAACACGAGCTGGGAACACGTGAGCACCGAGGTGCGGGACTACGTGAGACGCCAGGAGGCCCGGCTTGAGTGGATCCTGGGGCTGCTGCACGTGCTGCTCTCCTGCACCTTCCTGTTCGTCCTCCACGCGTGAGTCCTGACCTCCACCCAGATGCCCCTTCCTCCGCTCTGGATTGGAGCCCTGCCCTGAGGGAGGCCCTAAGAATGGAGCTTCAGGGCCCTCCTCCGACTCTGAATGTGAATGTTCTTGCGCCTTTAACTTTGCCTTTTTATAGAGCTGGGATCGCTGTTTACCCAAAGGTAAGGGAAATGTGGACATTTTGTCAGAAGAAACAGTTACCCATGTTCCCACCACCTTAAAAGGGCGACCGTCTTCATTCATCTACCTCCTTCCGGCCTTTATCCCAACGCTGACTTTTTTTTTTTTCCACTTTTAGCTTTGACTTTTGATTTTTTTTTTTCTTGCCCTTCATATTCCCCTTGGCTCTGACTTTGTGCCATTTTTATCGTCCAACTCTGCTTTCATTTTCTCCCGCCCGCTGCGTTGGCTGCTACTTTCCCTCCATTTGGACCAAAGTCCTCAACCCCACCCAGCCTGGCGTCCAGCTGGGCTGCCCGGAGCCTCACTCGGCTTCCCTGCTGACCTCTGGACCCTTTATTTCCTGTCTCCACCCCCAAATGCCTGAGATGGGCAGGGGCTGGGCAAGGGCAGCCAAAGGGGCGCCTGCTCTCTCTGCCCCGTTTGCGGGGCTTACAGTGACAGCAGGTGAGTGGCTATGTGTGTGCCCGGGGCCCCGTGGGACGACGAAGATCAATGAGCCACATTCCTGCCTTCAAGAAACTCAGAGTCTAGGGGAGGCAGGCGAGGTATCCACAAAACAGAGATGGTTCAAGGGCTGTACTATGGACTGGCTCTCGGGACTGGTATGGGAGCTGAGGAGGGGCCCCTGCAAGGGCCATAACTGGGCTTCAAAAGGCTGCAGTTGGGGAGCTACGGTCAAGAAGAGGAAAGGTGTTCTCTTGGACCAGGAATCTGGCATTTGTGGGATGTGGAAGGCAGAGGCTGGGGTTGAGGACTGGGCTGAAGTGGGCATGGCCAGAACAGTCTGGAAATCCCTGCAGGAGTGCCCTGAACTGCCCCACAGTTGCAAGGTTGCAGGGTGGACTGGGACAGCCTGGAGGCAGGGAGGCCAAAGTGGGTCAGAGATTAGGGAGCCTGAGTGGAGTGGGGCGTGGCAGGAAGTTGGCCTGAGATGGAGGGAGGTAGGGGGAAGGTGCAGCAGGTCTCAGAGCCAGCTTGGGGAGGGAAGGAAGGAGGCACAGAGTCAAAAGCCACTTCCAGGTTTTCAACCTGGGTGAGGTCGCTCACTGAAGGGGCTGAGCTGGCTGAGGGGCGGAGACCAGACTCAGGAGGCCCAGGCCCAACAGCGCTAGGTCTCTCCACAAGGGGGCGCCCACAGTCTTTCTTTGCATTTATAGTTACTTCTGAAGGCAAAGATGTGGATTTTTACAGGGTCCCAGAACCAACAGCACTGGGACTTATGTTTCACAGTTTACAGAGCTTATTTAATGTACTTATACAGTTTTAAACACATTTCCAACAATTAACATTTTTTCCTCAGGAAACTGAGTCATTATGTGGGACTTTGGGAGATACACAGAGGAGAGTTACATTTGCACGGGCACACACACGCACACACGGAAAACATTGCCGTACGCAAGGGTGTGTCAGAGGAGAAGGGAAATGATGCCTGAGACAAGTTTTGCTTGAAGTGACCTCCGGGAGATGTTTTGAGGGCTCGGCCAAGAGGCAGGGCCTTGAGAGGTGAACGTGGGAGTCAATGGATCAGGTGATTTCGGCAACCTCGAGGGGTTTCCTTGTCTCCGTTCCTTTGCTCCTGCTGTTTCTTCTGCTTGATATTCATCCTGAAAGTTCCATGCCTGGGAAACCTTCCCCTACCTCCCAGGCACACGCATGCACTTACACGACGCTCCCTCCCCTCCTCACCTCTGTTATGTCTCATCAGTGTGTATGTGCATGTCTTTCACTGGACCGTGGACTGCTGGAGGGCAGGGCGGAGCCTTCTTCTAGGACGCAGATGGTGCTCGGTGCATGCTGGGTGGCCAGCTGACTGTGCGTCAGGGAAGCCCATGGTTGGGGGTGGGTGAACCTGGAGGCGATGGAGACACCCTCGTCCACAGGTGCTTCTCCTATGTGGACAGCTATAACGGGGACATCCGCTTCGACAACATCTACATCAGCACCTACTTCTGTCAGATCGATGAACGCAGGAAGAAGCTGGTGAGTGGGCACAGCCCTGCCCAAGGGTGCCCTGCTCTGTGCCCTGTGTGGCTTCACGCTCCAGGAGGGCAGAGGGGAAAGGGAGAGGGCGCTCAGTGCTCTCACCGTGTGGGCGTTTTTCCCAGGGCAAGCAGACTCTGCTGCCGCTCCGCAGCGCTGAGAAGAAAACCGTCATCTTCCCCTGGGACCCCACTATCCAGGCCACAGAAATGAGAAATGTGGTGAGGATGGCACGGAGGGGAGGCCCCTGGATCCTACTAGAGGCGGGATCTGCAGGAGGGAGGGCAAAGGCGTCAGAGGGGACTCCATGCCAGGGCCAAAGGCGCTGCCCAGCTCTGACCCTCCTGCTCCCTGGGCAGATGAGGGAGCTCATGGAGACACTGCCCGTGCTGCTGCTGCTACTACTGCTGTGTGTCCTGGACTGGGCTCTCTACTCCATCTTCGACACCATCCGCCGCCACTCCTTCGTGCAGTACTCCTTCCGCAGTGAGCCCAGTCCCCACTCCAGGCTCCAGGCCCAAGAGACACCCCCCTGGAGAACTCCCACCCTTGTGCAGACACCCCTCCCCCAATTCTTCCAATTTCGTCACCTCCTTCTGCATCTCGGCCCCTCCCTGTCCTCCTTAGGGTCAAATATCAGCCCTGCAACCTGACAGCTATCACTGGCACCCTCTGTTTCCACCCCCCTTTATATCTACCAAAAGGAGGAATTAGTACTCAGTGAAGGGATGGAAAGTCCTGTGCAGTTGAGAAGTATTTGTATGCCTTGACCTCTCCCCTACATCCAGTCCCCAACCTGCCCCATCCCCTTAACTCCAACTCTTTCCTGACTCCCCGCCCCACACACACCACGTCCCCTATCCTGGCTTCAGGCAGTCATAAACTGGAGGTGAAAGTCGGGGGGGACTCCATGCTTGCCCGGCTTCTTCGGAATACCATCGGAGCCCTGAACACCTCCTCGGAGACGGTGGTGGAATCCAACAACATGCGTGAGTGATGCTGAAAGTTTGGATCAGAGGAATTGAGGGCTGGGAGGGCCAGGGTCTTTCCAAGACAAAGAGTTGGGGGACTGGGCCTTGGCTGTGGCAGGATGGGGGTTGGCGTGCTTGCATTGGAGAAATTAAACTAGGGAACATCAGGTCAGGCTTGAAGAGTTGGAGGATGACAGACTTGGTTCAGAGGAGTCTGAGGTCTGGGGCTTTGGGGCCTGATGGTCCCAGCCCTCTGGAGCAGTGCTGTTTAACAGAACTTTCTGCCGTGATGGAAAATTTCTACATCTGTGCCAAGTTGAGCAAATAGCCTCATGGGCCTAGTGGCTATAGTACCGACAGCACAGCTCTGCAGGGTGAGGGGCAGGCAGGAGGAGAACAGGGTAATCAGAGATTTAACCCACACCCCACTGGCATGGGGAATTCAACCCAGAGCCGCGGCCAGTCCTGGCCAGACCCCTGACAGGCCTGCCTCCTCTGCCAGCCTGCCTGCCCCAGCCCGTGCCCCTGAGTACCAGGGCCTATTTGAGGGCTGCACTACCAAGCGGCCTGCTAGTGTGTCTCTGCCTGCTCCAAGCTTTCGGCTACCGGCTCCGGAGGGTCATCGTAGCCTTCTACTTCCCCAAGGTGCGCCTCACCCCGCCCTCTCCACCCCTGCATGCACAAACACACCAGCCTGAGCCCAGTTCCCCACAAGCCCCATCTTTGGGGAATGTCTTCCTCCTCTGTACTGTCTCCCTGGCCCCAGCGTGAGAAGAAGCGGATCCTTTTCCTCTACAACGATCTCCTGAGGAAGAGAGCAGCCTTCACCCAACTGAGGAGGGCCACCATCGTGAGGCGGGCGCGACAGCAGAGGGCTCCTGTAAGTCCAGGCCTGTGCCCCTGGCTGGGTCTGAGAACTGAGGGGGAGAGGCATCTCCCCTCAGTCCACCCAGCCCCCACCAAGGCCCCAGGCCTACTGATGCTCAGTGAGTTCTGATGGGATGCATGCCAAGGGCCCTGGTCATCCAGCTCCTGGAGGTCAAGGCTGTGTCCATCTCTGTGCCTCAGGATTCAGCCCAGCCTGAGATCCTAAGTGGACCATTGGGGAGCAGGCAGAAAAGGGGAATCAGATTTGATACCATCAGGTCAAAGGAGAGCAAGAGCGGTTCATCAGAAACAAGGGACCCAAGACAAAGCCACAGGTTCTTCTGAGAGGGCTTCAGACCAGAACCTCAGTGCAGTCCCATCGGTGGGTGGGGTGGGAGATTGGTGGATGAGGGGAAGCAGGTGGGCTGGGGATCAGGGAGGCTTCATGAAGGGGCACGCAGTGTACAGAAAGAGCACACCGTGGGAAGAAGCAGGCTCCAGTCCACACTCCCTCATTAAGCTGTGTGACCTTGGCCATGGTCTTCACTGGACCTCAGTTTTCCCTCTGAAGAATGGGGAGTTTGGACAGATCTGTAAGGCCTGCTCACTAAAGATCAGTAATAGAGTGGTGGTCAGGTGTGGGGCTCTGGTGCCAGAGAGCCTGGGTTTGAATCCTGGCTCCTACCCTTATTACTATGACAATTGTGTGGTCTTGAACACACATAAATGCTGAGCCTTGGTTTTTCCCTTCTGTAAAATGGAGTTAACTACTCCATCTAGTTGTAGTAAGGATTAAATGAGTTTCACTGTCACGGTGCAGGCACATAGCAAATTCTGTACGTGTGTTAGTTGTCACTGTGTGATCCTAGGCAAGTGATCACCTCTCCAAGCATCAGTTTTCTTGCCTGAAAAAGAGACGATAACAACAATATCTGCCTTACACGGTTATTGTTTGAATTGAGTTAATTCACTTACAGTTTCTTGGTACAGTGCCCAATACAATTTAAAAAGCAAGTGGCAGTCACCCTTATTTAATCAGCCCTAACAAAGCTCATAAAAGTGAGAGACTGTGTTTGCTTAACTTTTTCCTCCAGTGCCTAGATCCCCCAACTCCCATGACACACAGTGGGGGCTGAATGAATGTCTGATGAAAAAATAAACATATTACAGGAGGAGGTGAGCTCCATGTCCTTCTATTCCACCATCTTGATCCAGCCTCCTAAGAAACTCACTGAAAATGAACATACTATGATTCCATGACCAGATCATGGAGTTAACTGGATTTTGATGGGTAGATGGAAATGTGACGGGCATTCATTCCAAGCTAAGGGAACAGAATGTGCAAAGACTCAGAGTCCAAAGGGAATGCCAAGTGCCAGAGCTAGTCTAAGGAGAAACTGGCACAGAGGATGCAAAATTCAGGGAGGGGTAAGTTGGAGCAGAGGCTAGAGAGAGACCAGACTGTGGAAGGCTCAGAAGGCCAAGCCCAGGAGTTCTGCCTTTGTTTGGCAGGCAGTGGAGCCCCTGGAGTTTCTTTCTTTCTTTTTTATTTTTTAATATTCATTTATTTATTTGGCTGCGCCAAATAAATAAATGGCTCTTAGTTGAGGCACACAGGATCTTCGTTGCAGCATGCAGGATCTTTAGTTGCGGCATGTGGGATCTAATTCCCTGACCAGGGATTGAACCTGGGCCCCCTGCATTGGGAGCATGGAGTCTTAGCCACTGGACCACCAGGGAAGTCCCAACCCCTGGAGTTCCTTTTTTTTTTTTTTAATATTTATTTATTTATTTGGCTGCTCTGGGTCTTAGTTGCAGCACACGGAATCCCTATTGCTGCCTGCGGGATTTTCTTTGCGGCATGCGGGATCTTTTAGTTGCAGCACGCAGGCTCTTAGTTGTGGCATGTGGGATCTAGTTCCCTGACCAGAGATCAAACCTGGGCCCCCTGCGTCAGAAGCGCGGAGTCTTAACCACTGGACCACCAGGGAAGTGCCCCCTGGAGTTTCTTGAGCAAAGAGCATCTGGTAAGGTGGCCTGAGAATTCCTGGCAATTGTGTGGAGAGAGGGTGGGAGAGCGAGAGAGCATAATGAGCCAGGCTTGTGATTTGGAATCAGGGTACCTGCGTCCAGGCAGGTTTGATTGTTCAGTCAGTGCCTTTGGGGAAGTCACTTAACATTTATGAGATTCATCTTTCTCATCTGTAAAGTGGGGGGGAACACAATAGTGATAGTCTTATCTGTGCTACTCACTTCTCAGCCCCACGGTGAGAATCAAATAAGGCGATTTATGGTAACGTGATGCTGGTAGTTGCTGTTACCGGCTGGGACAGAATCGAGGCTTCATCCTCCCACTCTCCATCACGGAGGGAGGGAGGTTCTCTAGGACCCACTTGCATAGCACCCTCGCCCTCCAGGGGTCTTCTTTGCCCAATCTAGCTTCCTCCAACATGTGGGCATAGTCAGGCCTTGAGACTTCAGACAAGAAGCGCTAACAGGCTCTAAACCCCCCTTGCCTCCCAACAGCGCCGCCACTTGGCGGACATCCTGCACCGCCGCTGCCTGCCCCTCTTGCGCCCCTGGCTGCGCAGGCGATGCGTGGTGTGCCAGGCACCCGAGACGCCCGAGTCCTACGTGTGCCCTACGCCGGATTGCGAGGCAGTGTACTGCCGGTCGTGCTGGAACGACATGCGGCAGCGGTGCCCGGTCTGCACACCCCGAGAGGAGCTCTCCTCCTCCGCCTACAGCGACAGCAACGACGATGCTACCTACGCGGAGTGAAGAGGCGTCCTGCTGGCTCTCCCACCCGCTCCTTCCTGTTTAATAAAATGCTTTGTACACGCCTGCTGCCCGCGCTTCGCAGGGGTCCGGTACGGGAGGGCGAGCCGGGCAATCGGGAGAACTGGCCCGCCTGATCCGACAGAGCGGGGCGGCTGACTTGAGGCCAGAGGGCAGTGAAGCTGCTAGGAGGGCGTCGGGACCCACGGCCGGGTGGAGGCGCGGCTCCCAAGGCGGTCGGACCGGGCCTCGGCTCCTATTTTGCACAGTAGCCGGGAAGCCGCTGTGCAGATCAGCGCTGGCCGTGCGGGAGTCGGAGTCATGGGCTAGGTCCACGCCTCTTTGGGACCCGGCGCGCTGTGGGGGCGGGGCCTTCCGAGGGCGGAGCCTGGCTCTGGGGGGGTGGGAGGGGGCGGGGCGGGGCCTGGTGGCTGCGCCGAGCCGCTAGGTGAGCGAAGCAGACCCGGCAGCCGCGGCTCCTCGGCACTCCGCCCAGCACCTGCTGCCCTCGCCCGACCCCGGGCGCCGCTGCCATGCGGCTGGCGCTGCTCTGGGCCCTGGGGCTCCTGGGGGCGGGCAGCCCTCTGCCCTCCCGGCCGCTCCCAGATATAGGTGAGTACCCTGCCAGCAGTGGGCCGGGGGGCGGACTGGGAGGACGCGCAGGGAAGTCGGGAAGCACTGGGGTCCTGGGGTCGGCCGGAGACCCCAACCAGAGTGCAGCCCGCCCTGGTCGGCTGTCCTGGGCCGAGGGCCCAGAGACTGGGCGATGGAGTGGGAAGGGAAGGAGGAGGGATGCCGGCGCCCCCTACTCTGTCATCCTCTGCGCAGTCCCCGCGGACACTTTCAGGCTCCGGGACCAGGCACCGCAGGGCCTGGCCCAGCGCCCCCTCAGGATCGCGGTAGAGGGTCTCTGCTCCCCAGGACTGATGTCTTCGCTCCTCTGGGGCCTAGCTGACCGTTCCACCCGGTGCCAGGGCGCCGAGTAGGCACGTCTCCTAGGGTTTGGCGAAGAAGATACTTCCTGGCCCCCATCCCAGACCTGAGCGGCCAGGCACCCCTCACCCTGGTGCTGCTGCCACCAGAAAGCTGGCTGAACGGGAGGGGGCCCGGGAGGAGCCAGGAGTGGGGAGAATTGGCCAGGAAAGAGGCTGGGACACCAACTCCTCCTTGGAACTTTCACTTCCCGCTGCTGTCTTGGGCTGGGGGCCGAGAGGGCAGGCGGGGGTGGAGTGTCCGGAGGAGAGAGGGCCATTGTGGGGATGGGGGGCGGACTCCGGGAGGAAGCGGAGGCTGTGGGGAGCGGGTGTGCCTAACTGGGCATGAGGGGTATTTAGGGAGGGGGGTGTTTGCAATGTTCACCCAGAAATGGGCGTTCCCGGCATCTCTGATGTGAGGAAAGGGAGGGTGAGTGGGCACCGGGCCACAAGTCTTCGCCCAGTCCTGAGAGGGGGCGTTCCTGGGCGGAGGTGGTTGGGAGCGGGTAGGAACAGGCGGAGGGTCCCTGTGAGAACCTGGGATGGGCCTGAGGGGGACAGGGGGGGCCACAGACTGGGCAAACTGAACTTCTTTCTATGGGGACTTGTGGATGGGTTGGTGGGATGAAAGGGAAAAATTGGAGAGAAGCCCCCGCCCCCTCCCTCTAGTATTCTTTAAGTCCCAGCATGCAATGCAGGGGTCCTTCAAGCAGAGAAGGGCCTTGATGTGCTGGGAGCCAGGTGGGTCAGAGGGCACCAGCCACCCCCAGCCGTGGTGCTGATTCTCTCAGCACTCTCTTGGGGTGTCCTGGGAACCCTGCAGGTGGCACTGAGGAGAAGCAGGCAAGGCCAGAGAGGGCCCTGAATGGGTCTTCGGAGCCCCAGATCCTTCAGGACAACCTCACGCTCAGCCTAGCAGAGGTACTTCAGGTGAGCCTCTCTCTCCCCTCGAATAAAGAAATACACCCGCACCACCCACCACCCTGAATAATCAGGTGTCTCCAGGCAAAGACTGGCTGAGGAGTGGGTGAATGGACCTCACTGTAGCATGGCCATCCCAGGTCTGGCTGCCTCTCCCTCCGCACCCCAGCACCTGGCTTCACTTATCTCGCTCTCCCCACTGCACACACATCTGTCTGCCTCAGCCCCACCCAGCCCTTCCATCTCCACTGGGAAATTCTGAGGCCAAACTTGCTTTCTTGGTCTCATGTTGTCAGCTTTTTCAGTGGGGAGACTTGGAGAGGGTCAGGGCCTCACCAAACACCCTCCCCTCCCAATTCTAAAGCTGAGTCAGAGGAAGGGCTGGGGCCTGCACTGGGTCCTCCATGATGCTTCCTCTCTGGGCAGGAAGCCGAGAAGGGGCGGCTCGGATACCTTCCTTGACCTCCCCACACAACCCCCCAGAACAATACCCCAGGCCAGGCAGGGCTTCCTGGCCCCTCCCTCAGGATCCCCCCACCAATGATCTAATCATTGGTACTCTCCTAAGGGCCTGAGGTTTTCTGGTTAGAGAAGATAGGAGTTTCAGACAGGGCCAGGGAGGTGACATGCCCTCTGGTGCCCACAGACCAGTCTGCCTGAGGCTTTGCGGATCAAATTGGAGTTGGATGGTGAGAGTCATATCCTGGAGCTGCTACAGAATAGGTAATAATGATAGTGGTAACATTAACAATAACATGGCTAACAACTTATATAGCATCCACGATGTACCAGGTACTAAGAGCTTGAACTCATTAAATCCTCATAACAACTCTATAAGGTAGATACTATGATATATTATTATCGGCCTCATATATGAAGAAGTCAAGGCACAGAGAGGTTAAATAACTCTCCCAAGGTCACACAGCTAGTGGGTGGTGAAAACTAGATTGGAACCCAGAGAGCCTGACAGAGTTTGTGGCCCAACCACCATACTCTGCCATCTCCAGGGGAAACAGGAAGCTTGCAGGGATTGCCCAGCCCCCAGCCACCCCTCTACCGCCTCCAGGTCTCAAGCTGTGACTGCACCACCCTGGGAGCACTGCCCTCCTTCTTCTTCATTCCACAGGGAGCTAGTCTCAGGCCGTCCAACCCTGGTGTGGTACCAGCCTGATGGCACCCGGGTGGTCAGTGAGGGACACACTCTGGTGAGTCAGGTCATCTTGTGCCCTGTTTCTGGCCCGAGGGAAGAAGGAGAGGGGCGACTGGAAGGTGCCATCCCTGGAGAATGGGAGGACACTGCCTATCCTCACCCACAGGCTAGCCTCCTGGGCTCAAACCTTGGCCTGGCCTTCCAGTTGGCACTCATGTTTCTCTGCTGTAGGAGAACTGCTGCTACCATGGAAAAGTGCAGGGCCACGCCGACTCCTGGGTCTCTGTCTGCACCTGCTCCGGGCTCAGGTACAAGGGGTCAGTTCCACGAAGGTGGAGAGAGTGAGCGTAAACGAGGCATGGAGCTGAAAAGTTTTGACTTCCTGCATCTTTGCATAGGGGCTTGGTGATCCTGTCCCCAGAGAGAAGCTACTCCCTGGAGCTGGGGCCTGGGGACCTCCAGGGTCCCCCTGTTATCTCCCGGCTCCAAGACCTCCTCCTGCCAGGCCACACTTGTGCCCTGAGCTGGCCTGCATCTGTGCCCACTCAGGCTCCACCAGAGCACCCCCTGGGACAGCGTCACCTTCTCCGGGTGAGGATGAATGGCAGGAGGGCTGGGCTTCTGTTGTCCCCAGGGCTGGCCCCCGGGCCCTCAGAGCTATTTGTTCACAGTAACAACTGCTCTTGCTAATGGAGCAACTTCCCAGTACCAGGCACTTTGTGAACATTATCTCCTTTACTGATCCCAGCAACCCTGGGAGGTAGGTGCTATCTGTAGCTCTATTTTAGTGAGAAAAGTGGCTCAGAGAGGTTAAGTGACTTGGCCAAGGCCATTCAACTAATAAATGGTATATCCAGGGTTTGGATGCGGGTACTTGACTCAAACTCGTCATCTGTCTTATGATCCAAATGCAGAGAGCTCTCACCGGGATATAGCAAATACATAGTTACTGATCCTAAAGCAATAAGAAGCCAATTTCCTAATTTATTCAATGGGGATAATAAAACTACTTACCTTATAGGATTACTGTGAAGATTAAATAAATCTATATACATACATATATATATGTAAATGCTTAGAACTCTGCCTGGCATACGTTAAGTATTTGATGGTGTTGGCTGTTATTCTTTTTTAATTTGGAAAAAGCACTGAATTTGAAGCCGGAAAAGCAGGGCCCTACTCCCAGCTTCTAAACCTCTTCTTTGTCTATCCTGGGCAAGTCCCTGGCCTCTCAGGTTCTCTGTAAAATGGGCTCTTCACTCTCTTGTCTGATCACACAGAGTGGTTGTGGACACAGCCTGGTCAGCCCTACGCGGCTGCTGGTGGGGTGTGGTGGGTGTGCCTGATGCGCCTTCCTCTTGTCCACAGTGGAGGCGGGACGTGGTGACAGAGACCAAGATTGTTGAGCTGGTGATTGTGGCTGACCGTTCCGAGGTGAGCCTGCTGACCCCTGCAAGTCCTCCCCGACCTCTGCCTGCCCTGCTGCCTTTCACGGTCACCTCTCTTGACCCACAGGTCCAGAGGTACCGGGACTTCCAGAGCCTGCTGAACCGCACCCTGGAAGTGGCCCTCCTCCTGGACACAGTGAGTATGGGACCCAGCAGCGTCCTTATGGCCCCCGACCATGGGAACCCCTCTCCTGAGCCCCACTTCTCTTTCAGTTCTTCAGGCCTCTGAATGTCCGGGTGGCGCTCGTGGGCCTGGAGGCCTGGACCCAGCGTGACCTGATAGAGATAAGCCAGCACCCAGGTGTCACACTAGACAGCTTCCTCCGCTGGCGCCGGACAGACCTGCTGCCTCGGCTGCCCCACGACAGTGCCCAGCTGGTGACGTAAGACCCACCAGGCTCAGCCAGCGGGGCCCAGCTCTGCTCCGGCCCTGCCCCGGCCTGGCAAATTTCACATCCCAGCTCCCTACCTGAGGCCCTGAAGCTCTGGCCACCTTGGCTTTGGGGCCTAACCTTCGCCCTCTCAATCCCGCAGTGCCACTTCATTCTCCGGGCCCATGGTGGGCATGGCCATTCAGAACTCCATCTGTTCTCCTGAATTCTCAGGAGGTGTGAACATGGTGAGCTATTTCCACGTCTCCTCCCCATTCCCGTTCAGCTCCTCCCAAATGTGGTACCATGTATCCGCTGAAACCCCCAGCAAAGTTACCAACCCCAAAGCTGAGGGTATAGAGGGCCAGGGTGCATGACGTGGCCTCTGCTGTCAGGATACCCTCCGCCTGTGGCCCGCCCATTCGTGTCTTCACCTATGAGCTCTTCCCATTTCTTGGGGGCGGAGGAGGTAGCTGAGGCCCAAAGAACAAAGGTGCTCTCCCAGGGCCATATAGTTAGAGAGGGGTAACAGAGGTGAGCTAGAACCCGGGTTTCCTGCCACCCAGGCCTGGGCTCTTCTCCTACTTTAGAAGCACTTAAGGAGGGAGGCGGTGCTTGCTCAGTGCCCAAGAGGTCAGATGAGGAGAGAAGAGGAGCAGTCAGGCTGGTGCTGGACCTGGGGTATCCCCTCCCCAATGACAGGACCACTCCACAAGCATCCTGGGAGTCGCCTCCTCAATAGCCCACGAGTTGGGCCACAGCCTAGGCCTGGGCCATGACTCACCTGGGAATAGCTGCCCCTGTCCAGGTCCAGCCCCAGCCAAGAGCTGCATCATGGAGGCCTCGACAGAGTGAGTAACTGCACGATGGAGAGGGCAGGGGGCAGGGGGCAGGGAGCCGTCCGCAGCCCCAACCTTCCTTGCCGCCATCGCCAGCTTCCTGCCAGGCCTGAACTTCAGCAACTGCAGCCGACAGGCCCTGGAAAAAGCCCTCCTGGGTGGAATGGGCAGCTGCCTCTTTGAACGGCTCTCCGGTCTGCCCTCTATGGCCAGTGTCTGCGGAAATATGTTGGTGGAGCCCGGCGAGCAGTGTGACTGTGGCTTCCCAGATGTGAGCCCCTCACCCAGAGCCTTGCCCCACTCACTTGTGTGCCCTCACCCTGGCTCATCAGCCGTCTCCAAGCCTCAGGAACCCCTCTCCCCACCTCCCTGTCTGTGGGGACTGCACATAGATTGTTGGGCTCTGGTCTTCATTTGCTGTGTGCATCCTTTTGGGTTCAGGCTCTGGGAGGGGGTTAGGGCATGCTCTCAGGCCCAGCCTGCTCTGACACTCGGCCCCTCTGTGCCCTTGCCCATAGGACTGCACTGATCCTTGCTGTGATTACTTCACCTGCCAGCTGAGGCCAGGGGCACAGTGCGCGTCCGATGGACTCTGTTGTCAAAATTGCCAGGTGGGCACAGACTGGACTGGCCGCCCAGAGCCCACCTGCCAAGGGCCAGCGTGGAAAAGGTCATTCTGACTCCCAGGGCCTGGCTGGATTTGCCCAGCACCCACATTGATGCTTACCCACCCTCCACAGCTGCGCCCGGCCGGCTGGCAGTGCCGCTCTACCAGAGGTGACTGCGACTTGCCCGAGTTCTGCCCAGGAGACAGCTCCCAGTGCCCCCCTGATGTCAGCCTGGGGGACGGTGAGCCGTGTGCTGGTGGACAGGCTGTGTGCATGCAAGGACGCTGTACCTCCTATGCCCAGCAGTGCCAGGCTCTCTGGGGGCCTGGGGCCCAGCCCGCCGCGCCACTTTGCCTCCTTACTGCCAACACTCGGGGGGACGCCTTTGGGAGCTGTGGGCGCAGCCCTGATGGCAGCTATGTGTCCTGTGCCCCTAGGTAAGTGAGGGAACCTGGCTCCTCCTCTGGGTTTGTGGGAGTCTTGGCTCCGCCCCCACTTACCCTACACCTCCTCCATAACCCCAGAGATGCCATTTGTGGGCAGCTCCAGTGCCAGGGAGGGAGGGCCCAGCCTCTGCTGGGCTCAGCCCGGGATCTTCACTGGGAGGTGCTGGAAGCCAACGGGACCCAGCTGGAGCTGAACTGCAGCTGGGCACACCTGGACCTGGGCAACGACGTGGCCCAGCCCCTGATGACTCTGCCTGGCACAGCCTGTGGCCCCGGCCTGGTGAGCAGCCTAGGCGGGCAGCACCAGGTGGGGAGGGATATCTGGACTGCTGCAGGCAGCGCCCAGGCCTCACTAGCCACCAGTGAAGAAGGTGCAGGCTCCGGGGGGAGTTCAGATTCTCACTTCAGATGGAGCAGAGTCCCGTCATCCTCTGAGCCTTGGTTTCCCCATCTGTAAAAGCGGGGTGGGCTTCGTTTGTGTTGGCCCCCCAGTGCCAGTAAAGCTCCTGAGAAGGTGATCTTTGCTCTTCTCTCGCCATCGGGCAGGTGTGCATCGACCATCAATGCCAACCGGTGGAGATCCTGGGAACACAGGAATGTCGAAGCAAATGCCATGGGCATGGGGTGAGTTGGCATGGGGGGAGATGAAAGGGGAGCAGGGAGCCTCTGGGAAGGAAAAGAATGGTGGGCTTTGGAAACAGACACACCTGGGTTCTAATCCGTGCTCTACCACATCTTAACTGTTGGATCCGGGGCAGGTTATTAACCTCTCTGAGCTCAGCTTCCTCCTCTAACTAACGGGCATAATAATAGTACCCACTTCCTGGGGGCACATGAGATGAGTCTGGAAGCTTCTAGCACAGTGCCTGGCAGATAGAAGGCACTCACAATGTGAGTTCAATCTAATTTTCTCTGGCCCAGATAAAGAGTCTCTCTCTCCAGAACGCTGGCGCCCTCCACACTATCATTCTCAGCACGCCTTCCAGTTGCGGACATCTGAGATCTTGCAAAGCTGGGGACAGGGAAACACGGCCCCAGAAGGCACAGCTCCTCACTGTTCAACCTGTACCTCCTAGGTCTGCGACAGCAACAGACGCTGCCACTGTGAGGAGGGTTGGGCGCCCCCAGACTGCACCACCCACATCAGAGGTAGCATGAGGTGGGGGACAGGGGCAGCTGAGACGGCATCCTTCACCGCCCCTCTTTTTCTGACCCCTTCGCTGCTGATTCCCTGACTCTGTGTGACCCCTGACCCCTTCACCTTCTCTGATCACCTGACCTCCCTGCCCCCCCACCTCTTCCTGGGTGTAGAGTTCTTAGCCCTGCCCACCTTCAAACCTGCCTTCACCCACAGCAACCAGCTCCCTGACCACAGGGCTGCCCCTCAGCCTCCTGTTGTTGCTGGTCCTGGTGCTGCTTGGTGCCAGCTACTGGCACCGTGCCCGCCTGCGCCAGAGACTCTGCCAGCTTAAGGGACCCAGCTGCCAATACAGGTACCAGCCTCCCCACTACTAGCTTTCTCCACATCTCTGTTAAGGACAACATCTCTGGAGCCCCACCCCCGCCCTTGGGCAGCCCCTGACACCTGATTCTGAACCCAAGCCCCCCAGACCACACCCCACACACATCTCCCTTCCCTACATGTGCCCCGTAACCCTTCACCTCACATGTAGACCCAAGTGGGGAAGCTGGGGTGCTAGGATCATTTCTCTCCAGGAGCCCCAGTACTGAAGTGGGGCCCTCCCTCAGGATGATCAGCTTCCCCTTCCCACTTCTGATTTGGCCTACACCGTGCTCCAAGGGGCCACAAAGGGTTAACCCCACTCAAAGGCTGCAAATGGGTGGAGAACAGGGTCTGAGGCTGGGCCCTCTCCTTGCCTTTCTCCATGTTCAGGGCAGCCCAGTCTGGTCCCCCCGAACGCCCAGGACCCCCGCAGAGGGCTCTGCTGATGCCAGGTGCCAAGGTAAGTCTGCATGCCAGAGGAGAGAGGGACCAGTCCTGGCCAGGCATCCAGCTTGGGCCCTGGTGGGGGGCGGGTATTGAAGGCTCTAGACTCAGAGAAGGACTTGCATTGCCCAAGAGTCAGTCAGAGGAGTCAGGGCCAGCCCTCCCCTCCTGTCCCCTGGCTGCAGGCTGAGAAGCAGGGTCCAGCCTGGACTGGGGAGGGGCAGTCACCTAGAGGAGGGAGTGCTGTGCTCTTTGCGCTGGCCTAGCCAGTGGCTTTGAAAGGTGGGTCTACCTGTGCTCCCAGCAGTGATGTCCCCTGGAGGGCATGAGGGGGTGGTGCTCAGAGTGGCCTTCAGTGTGCCAGGACCTGATGAGGCCCTGGTCGCCATGTGTAGAAGGGCTGGTGAGTGCCCCTGCCCTGAGCCCTCTGGATCTGATGACAGAAGTGTGTGTGTGGAGGTGGTCTGCACACCCACTCCACCACTTGTCACCCCCTCTGCATGAAACTGAATAACCGCATGCACAGCCCCACTGCCCCCGGGGCCCTGGCTGCCCATCCCTGAGCACTAACACCTCTCTGCCCACATGTGTCTCTCTGCTCCCCCCCCCCCCCCCCCCGCCCCCACTCTGCCTGTCCGCTCCTCCTGCTCTTTCAGCAGGCTAGTGCTCTTGGCTTCCCGGCCCCTCCCTCCAGGCCGCTGCCTCCTGACCCTGTGCCCAAGAGACTCCAGGTAAATCTGGGCCAGCCCCTACCCTGGCCCAGGGCAGGTGGGAGGCTTGGTGCCCAACTGCAGTTCTCCTCCCTGTTCCCTGCCAGTGGCGCTTTTCACTAGGGGACCAGGGTGCCCCTCAGCCTTCAGACACTCCCCAGAAGTAGCAAAGGGTGAGCCTCCTGCCTTGGTTTCTACCACCATCTGGTGGTCAGTGGTGGGACTGCAGCCTGCCAGGGACACCACAGGTGACCCACACCTTTCTCCCCTAAGGCATCTACTGGCATGCACTCAAGCCCCATTGCGCATGCCCCCGTTCTCTCCTGCCCCCTGGCTGACTTTGCATGTTGACCTGAACCCCTCGGGAGACCCACTGCATGCCCACTGCTCCTGGCTGTTCTCTCACAGTCACTGCCCCTCTCTCTGTTCAGGCTGAGCTGGCTGACCGACCCAATCCCCCCACCCGCCCTCTGCCCGCTGACCCGGTGGTGAGGTACCCGAAGGTAACAGTGGGGGGAGAGAAGGGCACAGCCTCTCCCCCCACCCAGGGCTGTGGTGCTGGTAGCCTTGGCAGTGGTGCTGGTAGTAAGATGCCCCCTGTGACTAAGGGCACATACCCCAGTGGCATCTTTAATGGTGACAGGTTTGTTTGCAGACAAAGGTGTCCTCTGGTGCCGCCCCTCAAGCTGGTATTCCCCAGCACCAGTGTGTGGGAGGTGGGCAACATGATACCCCCTCCCAAGCCGGCCTCCTGCCTTCTCTCTCTCAGTCTCAGGGGCCCACCAAGCCTCCACCCCCGAGAAAACCACTGCCTACTGACCCTCAGGGCCAGCACCCTTCGGCTGACCTGCCTGGCCCTGGAGCTGGAATCCTGCCCCCAGTGGTACCCTCCAGGTAGGGGAGGAGGGGCGCTGAGGATGGGCTCGTGGGGCGAGTGGTCTGGGGGGACCTCTGACCTTTTTTCTCGGCCTCCCACACCCCAGGCCTGCGCCGCCGCCCCCAGCAGTGTCCTCGCTCTACCTCTGACCTCTCGTGAGGTTCCGCTGCCTCCAACCTGGACTTAGGACTTCAACAGGCAGACCCCTGGAGTCCCCTGCGGTGACCGAAGGAGCTGGGGCCTGGACACTACGGAACAGGAGCCTTAAAACACTGACACCGGGCACCTCCACTTGCTGTCGAGCAGCACCCTGGGGACCCGCCCACGCAGTGGCATCTTGGGGTTGGGGAGTGTCTGGGAGCTGGACGGAGCTGAGGGAGGTGCGCACAGCCTGTCTCTGCAGAACTGCAATAAAAGTGAGGTCTTGGGAGCGCGCCTCGAAGTTTGTCTGCTTAGGGAAGGAGGGTCTCCCCTGTCGCGATTCCAGATCTGGCCGCCAGGAGACGCTGCTCCTCAGATGAAGACAGGATAGGGAGGGCGAGAGCCCCAGGCTGGGTCAGCAAGTGTCCCTGGGATGCTCGCGGCTTGTTTCTGCCCAGTCTGGGATGACCTTCTGCACAGTCCAGTACCACAAAGGGCGCTGTACGCCCTCTGCCACCCCCAGTAGCCAAGTTCTCGCCTCCATCGCTGCGCGGCCCCTTGGCGGCGACCATCGACAAACCGGCCAAGCTGTTGGACTCGCTGTCCCCACCCTCTGACCAGCGGCTGGGAAAAATGGAACTGGCTGGCGTTCTCAGAGCCCCGGAGCCGGGGCGGGGCGCGGCGGCGGCTCCCACGATTCCAAGGCCGCGCACCTGCCTCTCCCCTCCCCCACCCCACCTAAGGGTTCGGGAACAGAAGTGCTTTGTATGGGCCGCAACCACCTCATTACTTCGTCTTTGAGACTATGGCCTTCGTTCGCCGAGAACGAAGGTGTGGGGCGGAAAGGGACAGGGCCCAACCCCAAGGTGGACATCGAGCTCGCCATCTGAGGTTCTGTAAAGGGGGGGTGGGGGTGAGGAGGTGGTCCCAGGAGGTGATTTGTCCCTTCCGCTCGCTATATCGCTAGATGTGCAAAGAAAAAGGAGCAATGGTGCCTAAGATGGCTGGACAAATTCGTGGATCCTCTCCCGTGCCTCACTTGCCTCTTTCTGGGCAAAAGGCGTGGGCCCATATTTAAATCTTCCAAAGATTTAATAAGGCTTTCTACCCTGTACCAATACAGACACGAAAGACACGACCTCCCTAAAACAACTCCTAGACAGTGGAATACGTCCCTCCTCGCCGCCCCCTTGAAACGCGGTCTAGCCTCAGCAAGACCTTGCCTAAGCTGGCGCGCGCGCTACAGCGCACAGAAGGTTAACAAGAGTTGGCTTTGAATGAAGAGGCGGAGACGCGCCCACATTGGTGGAAAGTTATCCAGGGGCGTGGCCTGTGAGTCTCTGCACCCCACCCCCCTGCCCGCAAGTCCCCCCCCACCCCCCCGCACTTTGTACCTTTCTCGGCGCGACTGCGAAGCGGGACGAGCCGGGCCCGCCCGGTCCAGAGCAGACCAGACCCCGGGGGCGATGCGGCTGCAGCCCCTGCTGCGGACTGTCCTCTGGGCCGCGCTCCTCAGCTCCCCTCTGCGAGGGGGCTGTGGCCTCCGCCACGAGGTCTACTGGAACTCCAGTAACCCCAGGTAGCAGGGCTGAAACCTGCGGGCTCCGAGCCGGGCCTGCGCGCTCCCGGGCCGGGCGCGCGCCCGACACTCGCACTGTGCGCGGCGCCGCCTAGACCCGGCCGCGCGCCGGGGCTCCTTTGTTTGAGGCGGCGGGGGAGGAGGGAGGGGCGAGGCGTGCCCGGGGTCCCCCACCCCTGCCCGCACGCGTTGGGGGCCGAGAGGGGGACCCCAGCCCCGAAGGCAGTCGGTGGGGTCTCGGAGCCGGCAGCCTGCACCCGAGAGACCTCGGCCTGCACTCCGAGCCCCGCCCCTCTCGCTTCTCTCTTGGTGATCCCCAGCCTCCCAACGGCCCGAGCTGGGCCGGCGGACTTGCGGCGGGGGGGGGCTTTACTCTTGTGAAAGAAGGTTACTCTCCTGCTCGCTTGGCCTTCCCTTTGGTGCTACTCTTTCTCCTGATCTCATTCTGTAACTCTGCTTTCATCTCGTCATTATTAGTCCTATTTCTGTGCAGTCTCGGCCCTGCCCTTCTAGCTGAATCACCTTTAGGCAAGTCGTTTGACCTCCCTAACCTCAGTTATCTCATCTGTAAAATGGGCTAATAACGCCTAGTACCCTGGGAAGTCAGGCGGACTAACAGAGGTCATGTATGTGAAAGAGGTGCAGGCTGCACAGATATAAACTATTATTTATTTCTCTCTCCTGAGCTGCCTGCCTTTGAACGTCGATATTTTTTCCTGTTTCCATCCTCCTCCCCAATTCTCCCTGCCTCCCTCTGCTTTCTCCATCTGTTTTTCTTTCTGATTTTCACTTAAGACAATCTGTGACACCGTTTGCTCACTCACATTTATTAAGCGTGTACTCTGTGCCGGGATCTGTGCTAGGGTGCTGGGGGTTAGAGATAAGACCTAGGCTCTGCCCTCTGGGAGCCCAAAGAACCCCTGGGCCAGCAAGCTTCGGGACAGGTCATTACAATACCAATGCTGTGTGATAAGAGCTATTGTTGTCCTCCAACTCTGAATTCCTCACTCTCTGTTCTAGACCAGTGCTTCTGCATCACTTGGAGGTTTTGTTAAAAATTCAGGTTGCTAGCCCCTAAGCCTGAGGTTTCTGGCTCATTCATTCAATCCACAAATATTTGTGGAGCGCTGTCCTTGTGCAAGACACTTTTGCAGGCACTGGGGATGCCGTGGAACAAAATGTACAAAGGCCCAGCTTGTGTTCCAGTAGGTCTGAGCTGAGCCCAGGAATCTGCATTTCTAATCAGAACTCCAGATGCAGGTGATCTTAAGGCCACCCATAGAGAGACAGTTGGGGGCCTTTCATAAGTCAAGCTGGACTCTCTGTATGGTGGGGATGCGGGGGGGGGGGGAGTGATTCATACTCTATTTGATGCTGGAGGGGGACAGCATGTCCCAGGTTTTCCCACCTGTACTGGCTCCCCCAGGCAGGTGGAAGGGAGTCCTGAGGAGGCCAAAGATTGGGGGATATGTGGAGGGGGCCCCCCTCTTCATATGGCACTTGATTGTCCTGGCCAAAAAAAAAAAAAAAGGGAGGTTCCCACTATCCACTCCCTCATTTTTTTTTTTTTTTTTTTACTATGGCATTCTTTTCAGCATTGAATTGAGGTCTTAAAAGGCAAGCCTTCCTCTTTATGCACCTGTTAATGAGGATACTGTTCCCAGGCTCCATCTCTAGTCTGTGACTGCTCTGTGGGCCCAGATCTGTGCCCCTTGCCTCTGTGCCCCAGCTTCTTCACAGCAGCCATCCACCTAACATTTATCAAGCACAGGTGCTACACCAGGCCCTGTCTTGGGCACTAGGGCTAGATAGGTGGGTGGCAGCTCCCACCCAAAAGCTAGGCTGTGGTGAGTGGCCTTGTCACATTTGGGCTACGTGGTTATAGGCACTGCAGTCCCTTAACCTCTCTGAACCTGTGAATCGGTTACCTCATCCTTTTCTTGTACTCTGTCTCTCAAGAGGTGTCAGTCTGGAGAACTCAGGCCTTCCTAAGCTGCTCCCTCCCCAGCAGGTGGGGGATTGGCTGGCGGGGACCATTCGGAAGGGGTATCTCTGACCCTCGTGCCGCAGGTGTGCCATGCCATGAGCCCCTCCGCCCTCACCTACCTTATGCCTGCAGGCTGCTTCGAGGAGACGCCGTGGTGGAGCTGGGCCTCAAGGATTACCTAGACATCTTCTGCCCACACTATGAGGGTCCAGGGCCCCCTGAGGGCCCTGAGACATTTGCATTATACATGGTGGACTGGCCAGGCTATGAGGCCTGCCGGGCCGAGGGGCCGGGTGCCTTCAAGCGCTGGGAGTGCTCCCTGCCTTTCGCTCCCTTTGGCCCTGTTCGATTCTCAGAGAAGATTCAGCGCTTCACGCCCTTCTCCCTTGGCTTCGAATTCTTGCCTGGAGAGACCTACTACTACATCTGTGAGTGAAGATGGGCACACTGGCTGCCTCCTGGGGAAGGTGGGGAGGGGAATGGGGCTACCTGCCATTGCTAGCAGTCAAGGCAGAGATCCTGAGGGGTGGGGGAATGAGAGGACTGGGAAGGAAGGCTAGGCCTAGGAGGGGGGAGTGGACAGGGGGCCTGAGTCCAGGACCGAGTAGGGGGACATCTAGTGTGAACCAATAGAGAGGAGGGGAAAGGAAGAGGAGCCAGGAAAGAGGACATGAGTAGGGTCACAGATGGGCCCCTAGATGTGGCCCCAAAATAAGGAAAAGCTTTCCAGGGAACTGGAGAGAAAAGAAGCTGGGAGGGTTTGAAACGCAGTCTGAGGCATGCAAACTAGCCTGTGCTAACTTCTTCCTCCCAATTTCCCACCACCCAGCAGTGCCAACTCCGGAGAGTCCTGGCCAGTGCTTGAGGCTCCAGGTGTCTGTCTGCTGCAAGGAGGACAGTGAGTGGGTTGGGGCAGGGGAGCAACCCTTCTGGCTAGTGTGGGGCCCTCAGGAATGAGGGGAGGAGTGGGAAGAATCTGGGAGCATCAAACTCTGAGGAACCTCTTCCCCCCCCCCCCCATTTAGCCTGTGGGAGCCTCCCCTACACAAAGGGAATGGCATCTCCAGGGGCAAGGCTGTCCAAGGCCTTAGCTGAACTGGTGGTCTCTAATGGCAACTGGGAGGAGACTTGGAAGTTGGGGCTTAGAGATGATGAGGTGGTAGATTATGGGAAGGGATTGGCCAGTTCGGGAGACCCCTTAGAAAGGGGTGGGAGTGAACAGGTAATGGGGAGAGCAGGAAGGAGGCTGCTGAAGCAGGAGGACCCATCAATGCTACCCCCTCCCCCTCACAGAGCCTGAGTCAGCCCATCCTGTTGGGAGCCCTGGAGAGAGTGGCACGTCAGGGTGGCAAGGGGGGGCCACTCCCAGCCCCCTCTGTCTCTTGCTGCTGCTGCTGCTCCCAATTCTGCGTCTCCTGAGAGTTCTCTGAGCCAAGCGGACCCTTCCTGCCACCCCCAGGAACCAGAGCCCTCCCAAGGCTCCCCGGAGGAGGGCCCCTGCCCCCTACCTGAGCTGGGAGGGCCAAGCCAGACAGACAAGATGGAATAGTGATGGGGGAGGTCAGAGGGTCTGGGGTGACCCTTCCAGGTGCCGGCCTCCTCATCACAGGCTGAAGAGGAGCTGCAGGGGAGCTGCAGACAGCCCTGGGCACCCTGGAACAGAGGCAAGACAAACATAGGGTCTCTGTCAGCTGCTTTGATATTCTCATCCCATCCCCCAGGAAGACTGGGATTTGATGAGATCGGATCCTTGAGCCTGCTGGGGGCCAAGGCCGAAGACCTGGGGACAGGTGATTGCTGGACCAGGTCAAGCAGGAAGCCCAGGCTTGCCATCTGTGCCCAGTGCCCTGTGGGCCTCTTCCCTGGGGCAGCACCTTTCCTCCCCAGGGGGTCACCCACTTGTCTTCTGTGAAGACGGACTTGCCATGAGGTCGAATTTCATGCCAATTTGTATTTTTATAAGTGTCTGGACCAAGCCTTCAATAAACCACCCATCTTTTTGTTGCTTTCCCCAACCTACTGCCCTCTGGCTCCTTCCCTGACATGGCGGGGGCGGGGGGGGGGGGACGGGGACTCCCTGCAGCCTCTGCTCTCAGCTTGGCTTGGCCTGACCTCCCTGCCAGCTGTGCCCAGACCATCCATGCCAGGCCTCAGTAGGCACCCTCTGGGCAGTGTGGGGTGGGTGCCAGCAGCAGCTGTGGAGATTGGCACCCTCTACCACCTCCCTAGCTGGCTTCCTGTGCTGGGGAGGGGACAGGTGCTCCTGATAGCCCACCCACTTGGGGCACTGCGGAAGCTGTGGTAGCACCAAGCAGGGCCTTGGGGCAAAAGCAAGGCGTAGTAGAAAGACAGCACCTGGGTTTCAGAATGCCTGGGTCCCTGAGAGCTGGGCGTCCCTCCCCCTCCCCAAGGGCAGTCTGGGCGGTGCCTGGCCTAGAACTGGGAAGGTGGGGTCAGATCAAAGGCTCCTTCCCCAGCGGCCTCTTTGTTCTTCGCTTTTATAAGGAGGAGGAGGTGGGGCCGAGGAGGGAGGGCCCCCTTTGCTCTCAGCCTCACTCTGTCTCTTCCACCTCAGGCAGGCAGAGGTGGCAAGGCTATGATCCACCCCAAGACTAACCGGGGTCCTCTTTCTGAACGGTGTTCTGGGTGCAGCCAGGGAAGGGGTGCCCCTTCCCCCGAAGCTATGCTCTACCCGCCCCGGTGCCCCACAGCCTGCACTGGCACCATGCCGGCCCGCCTGGCACCCAGCCAGCGATCGATAGGTGGATGTTGTGCTCATTAGCTCGGCGGGGCTGCGGCGGCTAGAGGCGGCGTGTGAACATGCGCGGGGAGGGGAGGGGCGCCGCGGAGGGTGCTGGGGGTCCAGAGACTGACAGACCAGACCGAAGTGCTGGAGACTGCGAACCGCTGCCCCACCCCCTTGCACACCTGGGTCGGACCCCGGTCCCTCTGGGTTGGTTCCATTGCTCTGGCTGAGGCCTGGGATGGAGGACAGCGCCGCGGACGGAGCATACATGAGTGGACCCTCCCGCCCCCCATTCAAGGCCACTTTCATAAAATGCCATGTCTGTAGGTACGTGTGCCTGCGTGTCAGGGCCCTCACCCCAAAACAAGATCCTTAGCGGGGGCGAGGGGCTGGAGTGGAGAGGGTGAAGTCTGAGCTGAAGCATGAACTATGGGCTCGGTCTTCTGGTCCTGAGTTCGAGTTCAGCCTCTACTGTCATCCAGGAGGGTGTCTATATGTCGCCTTGGAAACCGACTGTACTGCTACCTCCGCCCCTCTCCAGTGAAAGCAGAGGCGGCGCAGGCCGGGGATGACTGGTTAGCCTGGCACTGAGGACCGTGCGGGTCACATCCTGCCCCCAGCGGCCCCAGACATGCTCTTTTCGCGGACCAAGCCGGGCCCGCTCGCTCCCGAGTCTGTGGCCGGCGCGCGGATCCGCCGCTCATAACGCATGTCCGAAAGAGACGCGGGGCCCAGTCGGCTTTCCCCGGCACTCAGACACACGCCCTCACTCTCAGGCAGACGCGCGCACTTGACACAGACACACACCCTCGCCGGCCGCCTAAGCTCCCTGCAGGTGTTAAGGGTGGACACCTGGGCAGCCACGCACTTGGCCTCGGGGCCGGGGTAGGGGGGGCGGTGAAAACTCAGGCCCGCCGGCCGCAGGCCTCAAGCCAGCCCCTCCCTACACTCACTTTCCTTACAGCCTGGGCCCTGTGCGGACAACTGTTTCAGTCCTGGGGCGCGTTTCCAGCGAGGGCGAAGTCCGCTCATGGGACCTAGACGGGCTGAAGGCTCTGGGCCCTACCCATCAGAAGTCCTCGAGGCGTGTTCCGGGGCGCGGTTCCATGAGGCTGGGAGACCTGCAGGTTTTGGGGAGTCACGGATCTCCCCAAAGCTCAGCGGCGCTAGATGGCCAAGGGTGGGGCCCTCAATTTGCTGGGCCTGCCCTGGTCTTTTCGGAACGATGCAAAAACTCCCCTCATCTTTGCATCACGCTATCTTGCTGTCCCGAGAACCTGAGAGCCCGAGTCTCCGACCTGGATCCTGCTCCGCACTTTCTGGGGTTTCAAGTCTTTCCCTAGAGGCTAAATCCTGGAGTTTTGGTCTTTTTATGTGACCCCACCCTCTTTTCTTCTTCCCTTTCATTAATCCCTTCCTTCCTTTCCTTATTCATTCATACAGCAAATTGTGAGCTCCCAGCGCGTCCTTCTTTCAGTCGGCCACACCAGCTGGGGTCGTCGGGGGATCCCCAGCGGTGACGCAGTTGGAGAAGGGCACTCTGGCTTCCAAATAACTAATAGAATCCCGGGGCCTGGGGCATGAGGTCATCAGTGGTGATGCCCATTGGTTCAGGCCTGGACGTGGAGGAGGTCCCCATAGCAACCGACGGTGCGTCCGAGCGTAACCTAGAGAGTGGCCTTTGATTGTGCTTCAACGGCAGCTTGGGTGGTGCTTGGGATGGGGGCGGGGAGGCGAGGGTGGAGCCCTGTTTCCCAGGTCCTGCAGTCCTAGCCCAGCCAAGCTCTTATTTTTCTTGAGATCATCTTTCTCACTCAAAGTAATGGGCAGTGCCACTTAACCCAGGAAGGTTAGGAGGGGAGTATTGGCAACAGCGTTGGGGTCCTGGGTATGGAGCTGATGCCACCCGGAATGTTAATTATGAGCTCCTCGCTTTCATCTGCATATCGTCTGCATCTCATTTGCATTCTCTTCATTTAAGGTCAAATTGGGCAGACATCTCCGCATCCCCAGCTCTGTTGCCTGTCTGTATCCCAAATCTATCCCTTAGTGGCTCTCTAATCTACCTCTCAGTTGTCCAGTTCCTTACCCCACCTCTCCTCCCAGCCTCCGGTCTCTCCATGGGTGGGAAGGGGCACAGCCTAGCGAAAGGAGAAAGGATAAGAAGGCTGCCTCTCCCTCTGGATGTTTGGTGACAGATGGGGAGGGCTGATCTGTACTGCCTAGAGACTAAATTGGCAAAGCAAATGGTGGGGGGAGGTGCCCCGGGCTGAGATGAGGGTCTCCAGGGCCAAATCACCCACATGCCCGACAGGGTACTGGAACTAGGGATGCCTGCTTCCAGCAAGGGGTAGGCCGGCCCACCTGTCTGGTGCCAGGGCAGCTTCCTTCCTCCAATTAAGCACTAATGAGGTGTCATTAACCCTTACCTTTCCTGCCAGCCCTCAGGTGGTACTCAAATTCATGGGCTCGCACTGAGCAAAGAAGGAGAAAGGAGGGACTTTGAGGAAGCTAAGAGGCAGTAAGGTCAGGGGACCAGCAGACAAGAAGGTGGGACCAGAGGCCTGAGTAGCATGCAGTGGTTATGCTCTGTGTGCTTCTGAGGGATTCTAGGCATGGGTGTCTCACTATCTGAATGCATTTATTCTTCTGTTCATCAATTCAACAATTACTTATTAAGCACCTCACCTATTCCTATTAACTAAATACCAGGCTGCATGCTAGATGCTGAGGATATACACTTGCATAAGACAGGATCTCTTCCCTTAAGGAATCTTCAGATTACTCTAGAAGACACACTGGCCAGCAAATAATTACAATACCAAGTGCAAATGCAGTTATGGAACAGTGCAGAAAGTGCTATGGGAGCACAGGGAAGATGGACTGTCAGAGAAGACTTGGGTTTTGAAGGACAAAGTTTATGGCATGGAGGAGTGGTGTGGGACTAACCATGCTTGTGTGTTTGACTCAGTGTATGGGCCCATGTTTAGCTGTGTTTTCAGTACTGCCGGTGTCTGCCCTCCCAGAGCTGTATGTTTTGCATCTGTGTGTACGTGTGTGAGTGTGTATGTGTGTCTGGATTTTCTGTGTCTGGAATCCCTTCTCCCGAACACACATTGTGGTTTTATTACAGATCAGTGTTTGCTGTGAAGCTCTGGTGCAGATTAGCCTGAACCTGCCCAGCCCAGGGGAGGGGAAGTGGAGAACTGATGTTGGCTCTTTGGGAAGAGGTGGACAGGCATCATTTTCACACCTCGGGGCCCAGACCCTTGACACCCCAAGTAGCAGCAGGCTAGCCAAGGGAGGCAAGGGCTGGGCTACGGCCTAGGGTGTGCCCAGGCCATGGTCCCCCCTGCCCCTGGCTCCTCACAGGAGACGTGGGGGTTACAGCCACCACTCCCCACCAAGATCTCAGGCCCCCTCCCCCAGCCTGTTCCTCTTCTGTCTGTGGAGGAGCAGGCCGGCTCAGGCCTGCCTGCTGGCTCTCTCCCACTGGGACCGGATCCTTTCCAGGGGACACGAGAGGGCTGGGGAATGCTCGGGCCTAGTGGGAGGCCTCAGGTACTCCACCCTGGCCCTGTGCAGCTCTCTCCAGCCTGGATTCTCCCCACCCACTCTGGGGTGCCACTTCTCTGAGTTTTGCCCAGACATAGCCATCTTTGTCAGGGAAGCGCTCAACCAATAGGCAGAGGGTAGGGGCTAGAGCTCTGGCAGTGAAGACTGGCCTGGGGACAGGTGGGGTGAGGAGATTGTGATACTACTCAGAGACTCTACCCCAATTCCTTCTGTCCCTTTGCAGCCACTTGCTAGAAAGCTAAATTTCGGTGGCAGGAAAGAGAAGAGACTGTGGATCTAAGGAGAGATTTAGGGGTTAAGGAGAAGCTCTGGGGTCTGAGAAGAAGGTCAAGGACCCCTCCTTTCACACTGCCAAGGATGTGAGCTTCTTTTTGACTGTAACTTCTCCTCCCCCTCATTCTATCTAATCTTTTCCTATCCCATCCCTACTCCCCAAGCTCAAGGTCACCTCTCCCAACTATGATAGCTATTAAGAGAAGTTTGGAGATGGGGAGGAACAAATGAAAAAGAGAATCTGAAGCTAGTTTAGGTGGGCAGACCTCAGGATAATAATGATGATGAGGCCTCCATCAATCAAGCACCTTGTGGGTCCTAAATTCTGTGCTAAGTGCTTCCCAGACATGGATCTTAATCCTCATAACAGCCAACTCTTCGAGGGTGTTATTATCCCCATTTTACAGATGAGGAAACAGTCTCAGAGAAGTGAGGTGACTAGCACAGCCAGTGAATGGTGGAAATGGAATTCGAACCGAAGCCCATCCTGTTAACTGCCAAGCCCAACTGCCTCCCTCTCAGCTTTTCTAGAAGCACATTCAGAGGATCCACACGCACCTCCATTGTAACACCCCAGAGAAGCCTCTCCACTTCAGGCTTCTGAGCTTGCTGGCCTCATTTGAGGGATCAGGGCATGACTAGAATCAGAGGTTATGACACCTTAACCCCACCCACCAAGCCCTGCATTCTAATTTCCTGTGTCCTGGACCACACATCAATGCATCATGTTCCCTGCTGTCAGTCATGTGTGTGGTTCCATGTCAACTCATGGACATCAGAGCACCATGTAGCCATGCTGACACACACATCACACTTGGAAGTCAGAAGATACGTACATTGCCCTCCTTGTTGGCACCCAGGGTCCCGTGTTAGGACCACGCCAACAGGCTGCCTGCACTGAGGCACACACATGGGCCCTGGGCAAGGTGCGGAACCTGTGAATATTTCATGTCTGGAACTGGCAGCTGCCTCTCCCGCTCACATGCATGCCTGATCCTCCCTCTCACAGGCTCCTTGTTTATTTGTTTAATGAATTATTTATCCATGGCCCCCCCCTTCTGTCCTGGCCTCCCCCTCCCCCAGGCCCTAGTCTCCATGATTTATTGAACACAGCTCGGCTCTGTGGTTGCCACCCGATGTCCCGGGAGCTGCCTTGGGCCACACAGCCTGAGTACTCCCTCTGCCCTTGACCTGTTCAGCTCCCTGCTTCCTTGGCCCCAGGGGGAGGGGTGGGTGGGGTAAGGCACCACATTCAGAGAACTCCCAAGGGCCTGACTCAGTGCCCCTGGAGAGAATATGGCAGCCAGCAGCATACTGGCAAGCCTGAGGGTCAGAGGGAAATGTAGGCAGAGCCTGCAGGAGAGGAGAAAGAGGCCTGAGGCCCTAGAGAAAGAGGATCAGCCCCATGGAGGGAACCCCAGCTTCCACAGAGGCCCTCACTCTGCAGAGAGGTGTCAGGCAGGGCCCAGGCCTTAGAGTGTTTCAAACTATAGATTGTAACTGATTAAGGGTGATACAATCAAGGAATCAATTTTCTGGGTCTTAACGAGCTTTGTACTTTATTTAATAAATTTTTAAGAATAGAACAGAAGAAAAATATGAGTGCATCTTCTGTAATACGGGTAAGTATTGCTTCATGAAACATTATTTCAGTTATATGTGAATGTGTGTGTGCGTGTGTGTGTGTGTGTGTGTGTGTACTGTATTGCAAATGCAAAATATACATCTTATTGTGAGTCACAGTCGGGAAAGATTTGAGTCACTATTATAAACTGAGGCCCTAGGCCCCATTGATGGAGGCCTGGGTCCTTCCATGACCCAGATGCCACAGAAAGAGGCTTAGGCCTCAGATCCGGTTCCAGGCCTGTAGACAGTGGCCCGGATCTTTCTTCCACACAGAGACCCAAACCCTAGAGAAGTCCAGACCCCATGAATAGAGGCCTATTGACAGGCCTAAGCATTACAGCTGGAAGCACATATCCTATAGTCAGAACTGCCACATACAGGTGTGCGGTTTGTGCCTGGCACAAAGGAGCCACCCAAGAAGTAGTAGAGGCGATCAGCCCAAGCTCCCTCACTAAGATAGAGAGACACATAGGGCTACCTCCCACAGAAGGAAGCAGCACCTTTGTTTTTGCACAAAGGCACCGCTTGCCAAGAGATGAACCCTAAGGACTGGGTCTGCATAGAGGGGTGGTTTTTCTAATTCACCCAAAAGCCCAAATCAGCCAGCACCTAATTTAGATAGGGGCCCAGATAGACAGAGCACCATATCCCACAGACAGAGGCCTAGGCTCTATAGAGAGTGTCTCAGAACTTAAAAACCAGAGGCTTAGACCCCATAGAGAGACCTGCTTAAATCCTGGAGAGAGAGCTCCAAACTGCAGAGAAAAGAACTCAGTTATTATTGAGCAGGGGTTGAGGGGGAGCATGCTAGATTCTAAAGAGGAGCATCTGAGCCCTACAGAAAAGGGCCTAAATCGTTAAGTGGGACCCAGATTCTATAAACAGGGCTTCTAAAATGGAATTTAAAGTCCTAGGCCAAACCAGCAAGCTCCCACTCCCCATGAATACGGGCAGCCTCTCTGCCAACTGTGGGCCCAACAGAGAGAAGCCTCCCTTTGCAGAGCAGGGATGTGGGTAGGCAGGGAGGAGGCTGGGATTTGTGGCACCTGGAGTAGGCAGGTCAGCATCATTTGGGTGAAACAAATCTCCCTGGGGATGAGGAGTCTGGGGGGAGGGAGAGCTGTTTGCAATGTCCCCCATTCCCACCCCAAGGGGCCTAATTTATTTTCTGGCTTCTGAGAAGAGAGAGGAGATCTCCTGGGGTGAAGAGGAGCCCAGAGAGGACAGAGCCTGCTCTTGCCTGGCAGCAGCTAGGCACAGGGCTTTTTCTCGTTGGCACTGCCCCTCCCCCAAACCCAGCATCTGAGGCCAAATTGTGGTCAGGATCCCTTTCCTGCCAACAATAAGCAGATAAAGAGTGCCTGTATGTCCTCTCTCCTGCAGTAAGAAGAAAAGGGCATCATGCCTGTCACCCTGGGCACAGGTGGTTGGATTGGTTTCTGAGAGTCTGGTCTGAGACCTGGTCCTCCTGATCACGCTTAATCTGAGCCTCTCCAAAAAAGGGGATGAGGGGTGGATACTCCCTAGGTCCGGATTCTAGACCCTTTCCCTCAACTTCTACTTCATAGGAAAAGAGAGAAGAGGAGAGGGCAGAGCTGAGTGTGTGTCAGAGTGTGTGCATGGTCTTGTGTGTGAGTCACTGTGTGTGTGTCTGGGTGTGTGCTCCTATATCTATGTGTACCTAATCCCTGTGTTTCTGCAGATCTCTAGTTGTCTGATAGTACCTTTACCTGTGTGTGTCTCCGAAGGGTTATCTGTGTGTGTGTGTGTGTGTGTATGTCTGTATCAAACGCCTGTGTTTCTATGTTCTCTGCCTCTGGGTGTCTGTGCCTTTTCTCCTGAATGTGTGAGTGCCTCTGTGAGGACGGTGACTATGGTGAGAGCTGGAATACAAGGTGCTCTGCCTGCTGCCCTCTTGTTAGCATCTGTAAGAGTAGGAGTGAGAATGCCTGGGGACACCACTGGCTGCGCTGGGAGGGGGCTCTGGTTGAGTGTGAGTCAAGAATCCTTTGTAGGTGTCCTAGGGAAGCCTGTTTTGCTCTAGCTGACTCTCCTTGGTCCCTCCTCTGCCCTGGGCCCTGGACTGCCGAAGGCCCTTCCAGCACCCAGTATTGACATTCTTGGGGGCTGAGCTACTCTACACTACCTCCAAGAAAAATAAGCCGCCTGCTCAGCTGGGGGCTTCAGGTCAACAGCTGTCAGGTCCTAGGTGGCAGCTGAGGGCTTCTCAGCCACCCTCTAGAACCCACTTGACTCCTCATGCACATGGGAAGAGGGGCATAAAGGGAGCAAAGGACCAGACTGTTCAGAAGGGAGGGGGGCCTAGTTCTACTTATTAAGGGGTCCTGGACCCCCAGCTTCTTTTCAAGTCTCCTTCGCCCCATCCCAGAAATGAATGTTCACAGGAGATCAAGATCCCTGTCTTGGCCTCCCTAATTCTTCTCCTGGGAACTCCAGATTGGGGAGCTGAAGGCCCAGGGCCGGCGGTAGCAAATTAAACCTAAGAGTGAGAGGTGAGTAGCGCTCCGGTTGTTCCCGAGGGGGCAGCACGGTCCTCACCTCCCACGCGCCGCGCGCGCTCCGGGCCCGAGCGGGGCGGGGCCTGGCGGGAGCGCGCCAGGGGCGGGGCTTCAGGGGCGCGCCCGGGAGGGCGGAGGGAAGGGCTGGGGGCGTGGCCTAAGGCTCTGGGGCCGGCGGCGGCGGCAGCAGGGAGCTGGGAAGCAAGAAGCCGGGAGCGCGGGGCTCAGTCGGGGGGCGGCGGCGGCGGCGGCTCCGGGGATGGCGGCGGCTCCACTGCTGCTGCTGCTGCTGCTTGTGCCCGTGCCGCTGCTGCCGCTGCTGGCCCAAGGGCCCGGGGGGGCGCTGGGAAACCGGCATGCGGTGTACTGGAACAGCTCCAACCAGCAGTGAGTCGGGGGCCCAGGGAGCCCATGCGTCCCGCGTCAGTGAGAGGGGGAGGCCTGGGAAGTCCTGGGGGAACCTGGGGTGGGAATCCTGGGAGACCATAGCCGGGGACTAGGAGGCGAGGAAGAGGGGGAAACACTCTGTAGGCGTCTATGACACTCGGGGGGTGTCTGAAAGAGGCTGTTAAGGTATAGTAACCAGGGCTTGGGCCGTGCTGAGGAGGCTGCTCGGGGACACCCCACCCTACCTTGACTTCTCTCCACACCCGCCTCTGGAATAGCTTACCCCCACTCGACAGTCCCCCCATCTTCCTCTCCTTCGGCCGGGCTGGGGTTTGGGAGTACCAGTGTGCTGGGGATAGGCCGCCGCACTTGGGGGACCCAGGGATGACCTGTTTTCAGCCGTGAGGGTTTCAAGGGGTTCTATGACTCCTGCTTTTAAAAGTGGAGTCCAGAGCTGAGGCAAGGAGTCCGACCAAGCACCTCCTCAGAACGAAGGCGAATGGGTTACCCTGGTTGTATGGATAAGCCCGGTTGGGGTGAGCTGGGGCTGGGCCGCCAAGTTGGGGGGCTCTGGAGGTGCTGCTTGGATAGGATGGGAACGTGGGGTACCGGCAAAAGGGAGGGAGGCAAGGAGATGGCGTGTCACACACGCACACACACGCCCGGGCTGGGGACGGCGTGTGGCTCCAAGAGTGAGCGGGCGTGCGCGGCTGTCAGTGTGCGTGTGTGTCTGAGTGTGTGATTTGTGTGTCTGCGTCGGCGATTGTCTGGGGGTGGGAGCGGGCGACGGGTCGGGGAGGGGCTGCGGTCGCTGTCTGCGTGGCCGGCCGCTTCTGAGCTAGGGTGGCTGGCCGCGGTCTGGGCGGGTGTCAGGGCGGCCGTGTGGTTTCCCGGGGTGTGTGAAGAGGCGGCTGGGTGCCGGCTGCGGGGCCAGGTCCTCATTCTGCGCAGTCCTTGCTGCCCTTGTCTTCTCCTCCCCGCCGAGCCGCCGTGTGTATCACCCCGGCCGCCTCCGTGTGTGTCTGTGTGTGTGTGTGGAGGGGGGGAATCCCTGGGGACACGGGGGTCACTGTCACACCTACCCAGGCGGCGGCGGTGGCACTGTTTCTGGCTCCCCACTCCAGGGGGCGACTCGGGAGCAAATGGCGAGGCCCACGGGAGGGGACTGAGAAGGCCGGGCGGCCGCGACCCCCAACCTCCCTGGGGAGGGAGTGCCGCTCGCCGCTCCGCTCTTTGTTGTTTGGGGCTCTGCGCCTCCCCCTCTCTCCCTCCTCGCGCCCGGAGTGTCAGACTGGGGGTGGGGATGAGCCAGCGACGCCCCCCTCTCGCTTCCCATGGAAACCTCGGGGGTGGGGATACGGCCCGTCCCCCCCGGACCGGGACTCGGAGAAATCCGAGGGGCACTGGGGGCTGACTCCCCTGCTCAGTCTAGCTCGTCTCCCTCCCCCAGACTCACACGTCCGCCCCCCGCCCCGCTAGAGTCTGGCGGGGGGCGGGGAGCAGAGAGCGCGCAGGTGAGGGGCCCCGGGTTCCCCACCACCGTCAGGGCACCCCCATATTCTTAGGAGAAGCCGGAGCCAGGGGGATGCGGGAATGGCGGGGGGGGGGAGAGGGATGTTGTCAATCATGTTCCCCTCCCCTCATACACCTGGGCGCAGGTGAAAGCCCTGGGAGGGGGTGGGGAGCCCAGGTTCCGAGAGCCTCCTTTCTGTCTTCCCCGCTCCCCCACAGGTCTGGACCGGCAGAGATGGGAGGGGGCGCGCACCGGGCCGGGAGGCCGCCGCCGCCCCCGCCTCGCTTCCTCCGCCTTTGTTGCCGCTGTGCCCGGGCTCCCCGGCTCCCTCACTGCGGCAGCCGCGGCCCCATAAATCGTGAGAGCGACGTGCTCCGGGGCCGGGAGTGGAGAGGGCCAGGGAGCTGGGGGCGGGGCCGGGCCGAGCCACAGGCTCCCGCGCCCCCTCCCCCAGGTCACGTGAGCTGGGCTCCTGGCTCCCACCCCTCGTCACTTGCCGAGGGTCTCTGCCCCTTGGGATCATGTGGAGAGGGTCTGCGACCCCGCCTTCTGGGGGTCACGTGGGAGTGTACTGGTGGAAATTGTGCGCTGGTCTCTTTGACAGACCTGGGGGCAGTGCCCTGCACAGCGACCATGATCTCGCTTCCTATCTCCCACTCGGGCCCTCCGTTTGGTCCTCTGGAATAGGCGAGATCTGTTCCCAGCCTGGCCCAGAAACTAGGGATTGGGCGAACTATACTGGAGGAAAGCGTGAGAGTGTGAGGTCGAGGGGTCCCCTGAGCCCGGAATCGAATGGGGGGTCGGGATTGGCCAATGGCCAAATATATGCGCCCAGGCCCGTGTTCCATTTCTTTGCAGAAGTGTGCAAAGGTGCTGGTCTTCACCCCTATCTCAAGAAGTGTACGGAACATCTTTCTCTAGCTGTCTCCCTACCTGTCTCTTTATCTCTGAAATGTTTCTGTTGCTTATCTCTCTTTCATTCATATATTTATTGAACAAATATTTATTGAGGCTATACTACCTCCCTGTTGGTCTTTCTCTCTCTCTCTTTTCTCTCTGTCACCGAGTCTCTGCCCTGAACCCCTTCCCCGTCCCTGATATTCTGCTTTGCGTCTCTCCGTCTCCGTCTTTGCTGTCTGTGGGCCTCTCTGGAGCGGCCTCTACGTCTCTCCCTTTCTCCAAGCCTCTCTCCTGTCTCATTCTCTTCCCTCTCTCTCTCGGTTTCTGGATCCCTCTCTTTCGCTGTGTCTCACTCCCTTTCCCCTCTCAGTGAATCCGGTTTCTGTTCATCCCCCTCTCGGTGTGCGTCTCCCCCCTCTCCATTTCTATGTGTCTCGCTTTCGGCGGGTTTCTCGCGCTTCGCCGCCGCTGCAGATCAATAAACCTTCGCCGCCGCCGCCGCCGCCGCCGCCGCCGCCGCCGCCGCCGCCGCCGCCGC
>NW_021703774.1:69913949-69993165 GCF_005190385.1 Monodon monoceros | reverse complement strand
GCCGCCGCCGCCGCCGCCGCCGCCGCCGCCGCCGCCGCCGCCGCCGCTGTCGCAGGGAGGAGGGGCGGGGATATGGGGCGCGCTGATTTTCTCCCATCCGACGCCGTCCGGAGAAGCCCAGGGCCCCGTCCCGGGCTGGCAAGACCCAGTGCAGTGGGGCGCCGAGGCCCGGGGCGCCGGAGGGGTGAGGGGGTGTCAGCGTGCACGCGCCGCCCCGCGAGCGTTCTCTCCAGTCACCCACCCAAGCCCGGGTGGGCGGACCCCACGCCGCACACACGTGGTCAGGCCTAGTCTGCTGGGGTGAGCGGCGCGCAGCCTCGGGGGCGCGCGCTAGAGAGAAGGAGAACCGGGGTCCGGTGTCTTTATCTCTCCTCCACTTCCTTAGCTCTGCATCCTGGCGTCTGGGGTGGGGGCAGGGATTTAACAAGTTCAGCTCTCTGGGGATCCTTTCCCTACTCCCTGGTCCGTTAGACACCCGGTTTACCTGCCCCTAATTGCCCCAGGGGGAGAGGTTTGCTCCTTCCCCGCTCCCCCGCCGCCCACCCCACCAGGCTCGAGCAGGTAGGGCACTGAAGGAGTGAAAGTGAGGGGTGGGAATGCGCACCGGGGGCGGTGAGAGCCGGGAGAAATGAAACAGGGTGAGGGGGCACCCCCTCCAGGTGGGGTGTGTTGACACGCCTTTCTGGAGGAGAAATGGGAGGCCAGGAGGGGATGAAGTGAGGAAGAATAGAGAACTGTTTGAAGGGGCAGGCACGACCCAGCCCCCAGATCCCAGCCTATCCTCTTCTCCCGTGGGGCGGGGGGTGGGGTGTGGCTCTAGGTTAGAGAGGTGCGGCCCTGGAGGGGGGGTGAGCTGTGGCGCTAAGCCGGGGCCTAGCGGCACCTCCCTCTTCAGTGCCAAGGCTGGGAGGATGACAGATTCAATTAAAGCGCCCAAGCCAAGCAGACACCTCAGGTCTCCCAGGAGGTGTGGCTGGGGATTCCTGGCACCCAGCCCTTTGCCCCCTGTCCACCAGCTACCAACTGGGCACAGTCATTCCACAAGCAGTTCTTTCTCCCACATGCCCAGCTTGGGGAGGGAGGTGCATTTCAGGGGCTGTTCCACTCAGCCCAGGGATGGGAAAGAGGTGGCTCCTCTTCAGTTGTGGTCGCCCAGCAACCTTTGTATAAGGCTACTCCCCTCTGCATTAAGGAAACTGAGGTACCTGTAGGGATAGCTCTGGCTTTGGCTTCCTCTCTGCTAGAGCAGGGTGTGTTGTGGAGGAACTGGGCAGTGCCCTAGGGAGGCGCTACTTCAGAGGAGGGCTGGAAACCCGGGCGAAGCTAATGGACAGAGGCCCCAGTGTGCCTGTGCAGCTGCTCCAGGCCTGGCACTGGTGGCCCCCTCCTCAAAGCCTGTGGAGAAAACAGTAGACTTTGGGCTTGGGGATAGAGAGGCAAACCTGGGGTGGTGGCTGGGAGCTAGGCCTGGTCTAACCCGTTTTCCTGCTCCCAGTGCCCCAGGCAGAGACTCCTGCCCACCTGAGTGCCAGGGCCAAGGAGGGGCCAGAGTGACCCATCACTCCCATGGGAACCGAGTGGGGCTGGTGGCATTCCTGATGATTCAGGGAGGCTGTGCCCATTCTTACTGGGGTGCTCAAGCACCAGCTCTTACCTATCTGCCTTACTGCTAGGCTTGGAAGGGAGTACCTGGGGAGGGGGTGGCACAGGCAAGGCCAAGGAAGTAAGGTGAGGTGAAGAGGGACTCTCAAGGCCCCATGCCATCCAAAGGCCTCCAAGCTCGTTTCCCTAATGGATCTAATTACTGTTTGTGGAACTGGAAGGTGCCTGGCGACATGGGGAGTGAGTCTCTCCCCTCAGGGAGTTCCAGGGACCAGGGACCCCAGTGGTTTGATATTTTGCCAAGTACCCCATGCCTTCCTGTGTCCACCACACTCCCCTCTCACTGCCAAGATGTGTGCATTCTTATGCTAAGGAAATTAGGGGAAACTCCTGCCTACTTCTCTGAGTTTCTTTCTGCATTCAGACGTTTCTCCCATCCCCACACCACTCAGTACCACCATGGAGAACAGTAACACCAACATTTTGATGGTAACTAGCAAGGCAGGCGGGGATTACAAGGGACCCAGCATCTGCTTCTCTGCTCACAGAAGGATCAGGGAAGTAAGAGGCACAGCCGTCTTGTCTGGGCACTATGCCCACTACTCTTCCCGGCATCATCATCACCTGGGGCGTTGGCGTCCAGGTTGAGGAGGGAGGTGTATAGAGACAGAAGTTTTGGCTGGTTAGCGTGACACCACACGGAGCCTTGGTGTTGAGTCCCTTAGCTCCCTGATCTATTGTGTCACGTTATTGGGGACCTAATTGTCCGTGGCCTCAGGGTGGAGGTCAGTGGGACTCAAGGTACAGAGGCCAGTCATACCGTAGAGAGAGCATGTGCCAGTGTGTGTGTGTATGGAAAGAGCAGGAAGAAAGCTTGCGATTGCTGGGGTCAACCAATACTGGCATGCCAGTCCAGCACACATATCACCTACTTTTTCTATGTGTATGCCGCCTATGAGTGGGCGGTGAACATATTTGTGTGTGTGCCATAGAACTTGTGCATGTATATGCATGAAGCCTCCATACATGCGTCTGTGAGGGCAGGTCCTGTCCGACTCGCCTTTGGGGCCGACTGGCAGCAGCAGGAAAGCATGCTGGGAGAGGCGATGGAGAGTGCGCATCCCTCGAAGGGATCCCTCCCACTTTCACACTTCCATTCCTTCTATCCTTCCTCCCTACTAGTGAATTATGGGGGATGGACAGAGGAAATCCGGGCCTGGGTCTGGGAGTCGCTGGGGCCTGCGCCGTTTCTGTGGTAACCAAAGCATACGTTCCCTTCTTCCCTCCACCCTTCTCCCCCGCCTCTTTTCCTTCTGAGGCCGGCAGGGCTTCCCTGTGCCTTTGCTACCCTCTGGTGGCCACCATGAGAAGGGCAGAACAAGGAGTGGGCCTGGAAGGATAGTTGGGGGACTGGCGGCACTAGGGCCCTGGGGACAGAGACAGGGACTGAGAAGGGAGGAAGCTCCGAAGAAAAACCGGGAGGCTCCGAGGACCCTGGGGAAGGTCTGCGGAGCGGTGAGGTGGAAAGTGGGTTGGCCTTGGGTTTGTTCTCTCTGACCCGCTTCCTCTCCCCACAGCCTGCGGCGAGAGGGCTACACAGTGCAGGTGAATGTGAACGATTATCTGGATATTTACTGCCCGCACTACAACAGCTCAGGGGTGGGCCCGGGGGCGGGGCCAGGGCCCGGAGGCGGGGCGGAGCAGTACGTGCTGTATATGGTGAGCCGGGCAGGCTACCGCACCTGCAACGCCAGCCAAGGCTTCAAGCGCTGGGAGTGCAACCGACCGCACGCTCCCCACAGCCCCATCAAGTTCTCGGAGAAGTTCCAGCGCTACAGCGCCTTCTCTCTGGGCTACGAGTTCCACGCGGGCCACGAGTACTACTACATCTGTAAGTGACGGCCAGGCGGCGGACCAGGGCGGGACCTAAAAGTGCCAGGGGGTGGAGTCCCGAGGGGCCGGCGGCGGGCCAACGCTGCAAGGCACTAGGTCTCCGTCGCTTGGAGTGATACCTCGGGATGAGGCGTGGGGGCTGGGGACCTCAGGGTTCCAGCTCAGAGTCTTGAGGCTAAGAAAGAGGTTAGTGGCATTCCGAACTTTGGGTCGCAGAGTCACTGTTTCTGTGAGGGCCATTTCTGGGCCGGGACCTCAGGGGTCATTGTTTCTTGAGGGATGGGACCCAAAGGGCTTCTAGGGCTGACGGCGGAGCCACCACGACCAATGCGCAAAGGGTGGAGGAGGTACTGAAGGACACTGCCCAAGAGGGGCAGTTTGGAGGCGGTGAAAAGGAGAGTTTCTGAGCGAGGAGGGCACGGGGTGTAAATCTGGAGAAAGCCACTCAGGCCCGATCTCCTCCCCAGCCACGCCCACCCACAATCTGCACTGGAAGTGTCTGAGGATGAAGGTGTTCGTCTGCTGCGCCTCCAGTGAGTATAATAGGCTCCCAGCCGCGACCCCATTCTCGGCTCCCCTGCTTTGGGGCTCCCCTGGCTTCCTGGGGGTGGGGGCGGAGGGCACAGGCGAGGGGGACTCGCTCCTCAGCTGTAACAGGGGGAGGGGATCCTGGCCCTGACTATCCCCTCCTCTCTCCCCTCCCCGCACCCCCCCCCGCAGCATCGCACTCCGGGGAGAAGCCGGTCCCCACTCTCCCCCAGTTCACCATGGGCCCCAATGTGAAGATCAACGTGCTGGGTGAGTCTGCGCAGCGCCCTCTGGTGGCCACTGCTGGATCCGCAGCCCCCTCCCCGGTGCCTGCTCATCTTGCATGTCTTTCCTGGGGTCACCGATCTTTACCACCCCCGTGGGTGGTCACGTCCCCCGCTCCACTGCTGCTGCCGCTGCCGCGTGCCCCGCCCCAGCACTCAGCACAGCTCTCACCAGTCTGTCTATTCATCTATCCACAGAAGACTTTGAGGGAGAGAACCCCCAGGTGCCCAAGCTTGAGAAGAGCATCAGCGGGACCAGCCCCAAGCGGGAACACCTGCCCCTGGCGGTGGGCATCGCCTTCTTCCTTATGACACTCTTGGCCTCCTAGCTCTGCCCCGTCCCTTGGCGGGGAGAAATGGAGTGGGACTGGGACAGAGCAGGGAGGCTTTGGCCTCTCCAAGGGAAGCCTAGCCTTGGGGCCTAGACCCCTCCTCTGATGGCTGGAAGTGGGGTCTGCACCATACATCTGTGCCCACCCCTTCTGCCCCCTCCCCACCAAGTAGGGCACTGTAGTGGACCAGGCACAGGGACAACCAAGGGTTCCAAGTGGCCTTGTGGCTCTGGTAATGTTTGGTACCAAACCCGGGGGGCCATAAGGGGCAGTGTTCAGGACTCCCTGCCCCCTGGTACCTTTCTCTGACCCCTGGTGCCCTCCCCCCTTGTCCCCCCCGAGAGAGAGACAAATGTGCCCCAGAGAGAACAAATCGAAGTGTGGGAGACACCCCCAATCACTCTCTTCCAGGGGCAGAACATGGGGAGGGGACTGGATGGGCGAAGGGGTGGCACCGCCTGCTGCCCCCTTCCCCTGTTTACAGCAATAAGCATGTCCTCCTCCCCCTACTCCCACTCCCAGGACTGTGGTTTGGATTGAATCCAAGTTTACAAGTAGACACCCCTGGGGGGGCCGTCAGTGGACAAGGGTGACAAGGGGTGGGCATTGGGGTGCCAGGCAGGCATGTACAGACTCTATATCTCTATATATAATGTACAGATGGACAGAATCCCTCCCCCTCCTTAACCCCCTGACCTTCCTTGACATCCCCTTCCAGCTTCAGACCCCTTCCCCACCAGGCTAGGCCCCCCACTGGGGGACCACCTGGCCCCTCTTTTGTCTTCTGTGAAGACAGGACCTATGCAACGCACAGACACTTTTGGAGACCGTGAGACAACAACGCCCCCTCCCCTCCAGCCCTGAGCGGGGACCCAGCTCCCAGGACCTTGCCCTGCCCATCCTCTGTGGTCCCCACCCATTCTCCTGGGCCTTTTTCAAGTGCTTTGGCTGTGACTTTCATACTCTGCTCTTAGTCTAAAAAAATAAACTGGAGATGAAAATAACTGAGTGTGTGTAATTTCCAGGGGCCATCACTCTTCTGTACACTGGTTAAATAAACCCCACAGATCACAGGGCCTGGGGAGGGGACAGGACTCTAGGGCCAAAGGGTCAACTGAACACCTTATTCTGTGGCTCATCTCCCCTAAGGAGGCAGCTCTGAGTGGAGGGAGCAACAAGGGCTTCCGAGCAGGGCATGGCAACCTCTCTGAGCCTCAGTCAGAAAATTTAGGTTATAATACACCTCTCACAGGGTTGGTGTAAAGATTAAATGGCAGAGGGAGTATAAGGCTCAATCAGTGATGGTTTTCTCCTTTTCTTCCCATTCCATTCTGTAACCAGAAGTTCTTGACTGGGGTCTATGGATTTCAGGGGGGTGTGAACCTAGATAGGAAAAAATTATATCTTTATTTTCACTCGCCTGTAACTGAAATTTAACATTCTCCTATGTACTTGGGCAATAAGCCACAGTAGTGGGCTTCCCTGGTGGCTCAGTGGTTAAGAATTCACCTGCCAATGCAGGGGACACAGGTTTGAGGCCCTGGTCAGGGAAGATCCCACATGCCACGGAGCAACTAAGCCCGTGTGCCACAACTACTGAGCCTGTGCTCTAGAGCCCCTGAGCCACAACTACTGAGCCCACGTGCCACAACTACTGAAGCCTACGCTCCTAGAGCCCCTGCTCTTCAACAAGAGAAACTACCGCAATGAGAAGCCTGCGCACCGCAACAAAGAGTAGCCCCCGCTCACCGCAACTAGAGAAAGCCCGTGCGCAGCAATGAAGACCCAACACAGCCAAAATTAATAAATAAATTAATTAATTTAAAAACAATGTGAAGGTAAAACAAAGAAGCTTTAAAAAAAAAATAGCCACAGTAGTTTTAAGGGCGCCTGTGACTTTGTAACAGACACAGATGTGTTCAGACTGCGTTATAGTTTTTGAAGATATCTCAAAATATCATTTACTCTCATCACTACTTTGAAATAACCGTGGTTGTTAGATCTTGTTTTTAATGTGTTAATAAAGAAGCATATATATTACTATACCAAAAAATGTAAATGTTTTGATAACTGTGTTTCAATATAATTGGTTTCCTTTATAATCCTTTGTAATTTTATTTCTTTCATTTAAAACATTATGGCCAAAAGGCTGAGAGTTTGCGGGTGCTGTAGCCGCACATAACAACAGCATCCTACATCCATCAGGAGAGTGAGGGGACAGAAGGAAGAAGACGTGACAGTGGCTGAAGCCGTCAAAGGTCACAGCCCCACCTAAGCCCAGTGAGGTCAGGGTTGTACAGGTGGGCACTTCAGGAGGGTGGTGAGGGGTTGCTGATAAGGGCCAAGATCTATCCAGGCTTCCCTTGCCCAGCCAAGCTCCCTGGCCCACGGAGGGGGTGCCTTTTTCCTCATTGCCAAGCAGTGACTCCAGCCCAACCAGGGCACTGTGTGGGCAGGCTGGGTCCTGGGTGAGTGCCCCTCCTGTGTGCCCTGTGGCTCCTGCCAGCTGCACTGTGAGTCTCTGAGCAGCAGGGACTGTGTCTTCTCCCCCTCTGTACTCATAAAACATGGGAAACGGAATTTCGACCAGACCGTGGAGAGTGGGTAGGTTTCCCACTGGCAGAGCTGGGAGGAGTGGGAGTGGGAGGGCAGGTGTGGAAAGGATCAGGGGCAGCCAGTGCACTAGTCCGAGGCTCCCTACGTGGAGACAGGACTTGAAAAGGTAGGCTCATCGATCTAGTCATTCATGGATTCAATCGACATTTATTGAGTGCCTGCTGAGTGCCAGGCCCTAACCTGGGTACTGGGGATACAAAGAAGGCAGTCTCTAGCCTCGGATAAGCTCATAATTTCCCATGTGTTGATATGTGATGAGGAATCAGTGACACACACACATATGGCAATGTAACCAGGTGTAACACGGGTAAATGTCAGGAAGCTATAGGAACATGGGGGAAAAAAAGTCACACTCTAGCCTGGGGACGTAGGAGGAGGAGGTACACATAGCTGGGGCCCTACTAGGCAGTCTTGAGGGCCTTGAAGGCTGAGGAGTGTGGGCTTGTCCCATAAAGGAGCCCAGGCTGCAGGCTCCCTCCAACCCCAGGGCTACGTGGGGTAGGAGCTGGCCGGCTGGGATGCGGAGGATCTAGTGGGTTCAAAAATCCAAGAATGGGTGGCTTCCCTGGTGGCGCAGTGGTTGAGAGTCCGCCTGCCGATGCAGGGGACACGGGTTCGTGCCCCGGTCCGCGAAGATCCCACATGTCGCGGAGCGGCCGGGCCCATGAGCCATGGCCACTGAGCCTGTGCATACGGATCCTGTGCTCCGCAACGGGAGAGGCCACAGCAGTGAGAGGCCCGCGTACCACAAAAAAAAAAAAAAAAAATCCAAGAATGAGAAGGCTGCAAGAAGGCCAGGCATTTGGGAGCAGGAACTAGAGCAAGCCAGCTTCCGTTCACTGAGCGCCTACTACATGCCAGGCACTGTGCCCAGTGCTTTACATGCATTGTGTGCATCATGCCCTTGGAAGCCTTACTACCCCAGTAGCACAGATAGGAAAACTTGAGGGCCTAAGAGGCTATGTCCCTCAAGGCTGACATTCAAAATGGGTCTGTCTGTCGCTGTATTCTGACCATTGGACCCTGCACCACCACCTGGAACCCTTTCCCACAAATTCTGATTGCCTTCTGTCATCCCCTGCATCAGAGTCACTCAGAGTTTTTGGAGAAAGACATCAAAGGACTTCAGCTCTGGATTGGGGGAGCCAGTCCAAACCCCGCATTTTACATATGTGAAAACCGAGGCTCAGAGAGAGCAAGTGACCTGCCCACAGTCACTTAGATGTCCATGGCAGAGCCAGGACTGGAACTCAGGTTTCCTGAGCCCCCATTTTTTCCTATCATATTGTGATGCCCCAGAAGGGAAGATCTGCACCTTCCCAGGAGTTGGAGACTGGTCTTTGAAACCCCTTAATCCCCCACAAGCAGGGATTAAGGAGGAAGCACGACTCACTTCAAAGATCTCTTTTCATTTCCCCTGAGGCTGGGGCTTCAGGAAGTTCTGGGGTGCTGCTGGGATCCCCCTCAGGGAAGGCTTTAGTTCCCAGAGCACGTAAGATGGAGTGGGGTGAGGGCTCAGCATTTAGATGCACAGATGACATGGCCCTGAGCCCGCCTGCCACAGGGCCTCTGCCTTGTGGCACCAAGATCTGCACAGACCAGGGTGTCCTGGCCAAGGCAGAGGTGAGATGATGCCAGTGGTGGGCCTGAGGGCAAGGGCTGGAGGTGCGAATGAGGGCAGGGGTGGCAGGAAGGGAGGAAGGGAGCCTACGATCCAGACTCAATACCTGTTGATGGAGAGGATAAAGCAGGGGAGGAGTGCACAGAACCAAATAGAACAGTTTGGGATATGGGACTGAGCAAGATGCTGGGGGGAGGGGGCCAGAGAGCACCAGGACAACAGCAGGGCATGGGAAAGCCAGGCTAAGCCACCTTCTTCCTGCTGCCACATCCCAGCACCTGGGATGCCCCTAGAATCTGCTGATGGCTGCCAGATGGTGCCCCAGGACCTGACATTCTGCTAGTGTCCTGTCCCCACCCCAAAGGACAGGGCCCTGAGGCCAGGGAAGTTCAATTCAGTGAGCTGTGCCAGCTCCAGACTGGCAAATCCAGCTCCACATGGCAGCGTGCCCACGCTGAGCAGGGTCCTCTTCCTCGTTGTTCTCTTGTCCTGGCCGCCTCCACAAGGGCCTCAAGAGGGTTCATATCAACACACGCTGGAATTCCCAGAGGGTCCTCATAGGGACATCCCAGGACACAGCCAGACAGAGACTCTCACATGGCCCCTTCCTTCCTGCCCTCCCCAGGGTGAAAAACTGCAGCCACAACAAACAACTCAGAACAGATTTTGGCTGGTGGAGTGAAGTTCAGAGCCAGCCGCGTCCTCCCCTTCTGGACACGAGGTCAGCAGGGCCGTTTGCAATCCAGGCTGGGTTCAAAGCCTTGTGCCCTGGGTTGGGGGCCTGCAAGGGTGGGTGCTGGCCCTTGAGGGGAGCAGGGGGCTGCACTGGAGGATGCTTTAGGCTCAGCCTGTTCTGGAGCCTGGGGCAGAGTGGAGACATCCCAGTCCATCCTCCATCTCAGAACTTCTCTGACCCCTTACCCCCTTCTCTCCCTCCCTTCAGTTCTAGATGCTATGGGGCTGAGAGTGGACTTGGGCCAAGTCCACACCTGTCCAGCTTAGAGCTACTCAGCCCCAAAGCCTTACGCAGTCTCCCTTGCCATCCTTGTTCTGCCTTATTGGCAAACCCAGGAGCATGGGCTGAGCTGGGGGGACATGGGTCATGGGTTAGATGTGGTGGTGACATGGGCTGGGATGGGACAGAGATTGAAATGGAGGGACATGAGCTAGGACCAGGAGACATGGACTTGGATGGGGGGGAAACAGGTGTGGATGAAGGACATGAGCTAGGTGGGGTGGGGTGGGGTGAGGGCTAGCATGAGGGACAGAGGTGGGAAGTGGTGGGGACACATAGGCTGGGTAGCTCAGCCCCTGGATGACACACTGGCAAGTGTGGTGCTGACACAGGGAACAGCCCAGATGTGCTGGGGCCAGGCCAGACAGGACACTTTGGGCCCAGAGCAGGAAGAGCAGCTGCAAGCAGAACCCAGAGATGCTGGCCTGAGATCTGAGCCAGGGAAGCCTGGCCTCTGGCTTAAACAGAGGTTGGGGGGAGCGGGGACAGATGCAGCCCCTCCTCCAGAGGGTCAGCGTCACACGCTTGGCTTTCACCACAGCACCTGGCCGGGGTTAATTACAGGGCTGTCGCCAAGCCTGGCTATAAGAGGGTGGACGAACCGGCCTGGGGACCTGCGAGAGCTCAGCTCAAGTGGCTTGGGGTCCCCCAACCTGCCCCTGAGAGGCTGGTGTTGGCCAGGGGACGCTTCGGCTTCACATTCGCACTCACGCACAATTTTGCACACTTCAGTTCACACCCAGGCATATAACCTCACAACCTTGCAACCCCATGCATTCAATCAAATTCCCTGCTCTGAGATGGGGTGGGGGAGGGGAATGACAACCCTGAAGGGGCCTCAGAAAGGAAGGCAGGGGCTTTGTTTACACAGCTGAAGTGGAAGGGTCCTCCCTGGGCCAAGGGAGCAGCTCAGGCAGCACGGGCCCACCGGCAACCCCTGCCCCTGCAGCCGCCCCGCGGGCAGGCCCCTGACACACACCGCTTCGCCACTTCCACACACATTCCGGCGTGCATGCTCAACACACTTCAAAGCCACACTCCCACCCTTCACGGGCACCAGGCACACACAGGAAGGTCACACTGTCTAACACACTCAACAAACAAGAGCCCACACACAGGTGGAGGGGCTTACAGGCACCCAAGCCACACTTGCACCCAGGGTCACACAGGGTGACACGCTTGAGGACTGGCATCCGACAGATGACAGTTGCCAACACAGACCACGCTGACGGTCCCAACTAAACAAACAGTGTTTCCTGCCCGGAAGGGCAGCAGCCAAACCGGCTGGACAAAATCTGGAGTCCAGGAAAATCTAGGGGAGGGAGTGGGCGGGGTGTGGGAGAGAGCAGTGCCACATTCACGCCCTCTGGAACCTACAGGTTCCTAGGACCCCAAGGATATGCCCAGACACACTCACAGACACAGGGCGAGGCAGGGGCTTCTCACCCACGTCCATACGTACACAGAGACATGAGTCCACACTGGCATTAGACACAGATGCCCACCGCAATTCCTCCCAGGGGCCCTGAACAACCCTCCCACTCCTGTCATATGCTGATCAATAAGGAGAAAACAATGAAAGGGACCCCTCTCTGCACACCACGGACACGCCTTCACACACACGCACCAGACCCTGAGCCTGGGGTAGGGACCCGGGGAGAGACCAACAGAGCCTGCCCCGCTCTTTGTGGGCCATGTCCCCACACATACCACCCTGGGCACCAGCACTGCCCACTCTGGGCACAGACCCCCCTAGACCCAGCCCTGGGCCTGGAGGGTGATCCTGGCACCCCTCTGTGTCCTGAGGCCTGTCACCTGGGGGCTCTTCTAGGCCTGCCAGCACCTGGTCTGACCCCTAGAAAGGGCTCACAACGCGCCTTGGGAGCATGCTTCACTCCTCGAGGGCTAAGCAGGCCCCAGGCCCTGTGCTAAGCCCTGGGTGTACGACCCAGAGGGAAAGGGCCACTTGGCTGGGCCTGTGGGCAGGGCCACCGGGGACGGCTTTTGGAGAGATGAGAGGCTTGAGGGACGGGTGGTGGATTGCCAGCTAGCGTGTGGGAGTTGGCTGGCGCACTAGGAGGGAAGACAGGCCCGGCAGAGGGGGTGGCTGACCAAAAGGGCAGAGGCTGTTATGTTTATGTTTCATAGCATAAGCAGTCACAAAAACATTCACACTCGCAGCAGAGCACACCCTTTTCACACAGTGCACCTTCATGCACACACACACACACACACACACACACACACACACACACCCCTCGGGCACAAGTCTGCGGTCCCATTCCCTCCCGGACTACCCTGCCGGCGCCGCTCCCACAGTCTCTGTGTGCATGGCGCCCCCTAGAGGTTCTCTCGCACATCTGCGCCCGCGCTGAGGGGCCGCCTATCGTGCGTGGGTGTTCGCCGTGACACCCGCAGCGAAGGAGCCTCTTCTCCTGGGACAGGTGGCTGGGCAGCTGGGAGCATCGGAGCAGCCCCTGAGCCTCCCGGCGCTGGGGACAGCGGGGAAGCCAGGGAGACTGTGGCCGCTCGGGGCCTCAGAAGCGGCAGGTTCTCTTGTAGCCAAGAGCACGTAAGCAGAAGCCTGAGTTAAAAATAGGCTGGATTTCCTGCCAGAAGGTGGCAGAAGAGGAAGCGCTTTTCTGACAGTACTTATTCTGTCCTAAACACCTGGAGGCTCTGTGGGACATCCCCCCCCCCCCCCACCGTGCCCCCTCCCACCCCTCTGGTCTGAGGAACCCAACCCAAACGCTCAGTTTTTAGAGCGGGCAGCCAACATGCCCCTGTGGATGCTTGTGACCGTGACTCCATTTTTTGTCTCCTTTATTATCTTATTAAGCTATACTTTTAAACGTGTGTGTGTGTGTGTGGTTCCATAAGATTACAGAATGTATCTTTAATTTATCATAGACTGTATTCTTCAAGTAATATGATACCACTTATAGTGTAAGCACCTTACTTGGTCTATTTCCCACCTCCTAGCCTCTGTGCTACTGTTGTCCTGCATTTTATTTCTACATATCCCATAAATCCCACACATATGATTGTTTTTGTTCTAATCCCTCCACTATCGTTTAAAGAGAATTTTACAATAAGAAAATAGTCTCTATATTTACCCATATATTTACCATTTCTGGTGCTCTTCATTCCTTTGTGTAGATGGAGATTTCCATCTGGTATCGTTTTTCTTCGGCTTGAAATTTTTTCTTACAGTGCAGGACTGCTGGTAATGAATTCCTTCAGCTTTTGAATGTCTGAAGCATCTCCATTTCATCTTCAGTTTAGAAAGACATCTCCGCTGAATTCTAGGTTGACAGCTTTATCATTTAGTACTTTAAAGACGTTGCTCCACTGTCTTCAGGCTTGCGTTGTTTCTGACGTGAAGTCTGCTTCTCCTTTTCCTCTTTACTAACATGTTTTTTGCACTGGCTGCTCTTAAGATTTCCTGTTCATCACTGATGTTCAACAGCGATTTGCTGTGCTTTCATATTTCTTGTGGGTTTGTTGAGCTTCTTGGATATATGTGTTTAGAGTTTTCATGAAAAACACAAAGTCTTGGGCTTCCCTGCTGGCGCAGTGGTTGAGAGTCCACCTGTCGATGCAGGGGACACGGGTTCGTGCCCCGGTCCGGGAAGATCCCACATGCCGCGGAGCGGCTGGCCCCGTGAGCCATGGCCGCTGAGCCTGCGCGTCCGGAGCCTGTGCTCCGCAACGGGAGAGGCCGCAACAGTGAGAGGCCCGTGTACCGCAAAAAAAAAACCCCCAAAAAAACAAAGTCTTTTGGCCATTATTTCTTCACATATTTTTCTGTCACCCCTCTCCCCACCTTTCTGGTTCTCCAAACAGGCATATATGCTGCTTGATATTATTCCAGAGCTCACTGATTACTGCTACTACTACTACTACATCCTCCTCCTGTCCTTTTTCTTCTTCTGTTTTTTTCCTCTCTGTGTTTCATTTTAGCTTTCTATTGCTAAGTCTTCAAGTTCACCCAGCTGTTTTCTGCAGTGTCTAATCTGCTTTTAATCCCATCCAGTATATTTTTCATCCCAGGCACTGTAATTTTCAATTCTAGAAGGTCAATTGCTGTCTTATCTTACATCTTTCACATCTATCCTTATCATGTCCCTGTGTTTATCTTCCCGAACATATGAAATATATTCATAACAGCTATTTAAAATCCTTTGTCTACTAATTCTATCATCTGTGTCATTTCTGGATCTGTTTCGATGGGTTGATTTTTCTCATTTTGGGTCGTATTTTCCTGCTTTTTTTCGTGTGTGGTAGTTATCAGTTGGATGCCAGACCCTGTGAATTTTATGTTGTTTGGTGCTGGCCTTTTTTTTTTAATTGCTTTGAATATTTTTGAGCCTTGTTCAGGGACACAGTTAAGTTACTTGGAAATAGATTGATCTTTTAAAACTTGCTTTTAAGTGCCATTTGGCAAGACCAAAACAGCCTTTCATTTAGGGCTAATTTGGTCTGGCCACTGAGACAATACTCTTCTGAGGATGCTACTTGATGCCCATGTATTAGCCAGGAACAGGGAAAGTTTAATATAAAGAATTATTGGAACTTCCCTGGTGGTCCAGTGGATAAGAATCCACCTTCCAATGCAGGGGACACTGGTTCGATCCCTGGTTGGGTAGCTAGGATCCCACATGCTGCAGGGCAACTAAGTCTGCGCACCACAGCTACTGAGCCCACATGCTCTGGAGCTCGCACCACAACTAGAGAGAAGCCTGCGTGTGGCAACGAAGAGCCCGTGTGCTGCGATGAAAGATCCCGCGTGCCGCAACTAAGGCCTGACACAGCCAAAAATAAATAAGTGAATTTTTGTTTTGGTTTGGTTTGGTTTGGTTTTTTTTGCAGTACGTGGGCCTCTCACTGCTGCGGCCTCTCCTGCCGCGGAGCACAAGCTCCAGACGCGCAGGCCCAGCGGCCACGGCTCACGGGCCCAGCCGCTCTGCAGCACGTGGGACTCTCCCGGACCGGGGCACGAACCCACATCCCCCGCATCGGCAGGCGGACTCCCAACCACTGCGCCACCAGGGAAGCCCAATAAATATTTTTTTTAAAAAAAGAATTATTAACCATAACAAGAGATTGGTCTGCAAGAGATAAACAGAACTCTAAAGGCATATAGGAATAGCAGATATTCAGCCACTGCTTCTAGGGCTGAGAAGGACAAGCCCTCCCCCAGCTGCATCTGAGAAGCTGTGTATGCTACAGAAACCTGTGGAGAGAGCACACCAGAATCCGGAAGGAAAACTTCTTCCTCCTGCAATGTCTCTGCAGCATCCTCCTTTAACAAAGCCTAAAATCATGCCCATAATGTTTAGTGGTGATCACTTTGTACTGTATAGAAATATAAAATCACTGTATTATGTACCAGGAATTAACTTAGTGTTGTAGGTCAATATACTTCAAAAACAAACAAACAAACTCGTAGAAAAAGAGAGCAGATTTGTGGTTATCAGAGGTGGGGGTGAGGGGAGGGGGAATTGGATGAAGGCAGTCAAAAGTTACAAACTTCCAGTTATAAGATAAATAAGTCCTAGGGATGTAATGTACAACATGATTAATCTAACTAACACTGCTGTGTGTTATATGTGAAAGTTGTTAAGAGAGCAAATCCTAAGAGTTCTCATCACAAGGAAAAATATTTTTTCTTTTTCTTTTAGTTTGTATCTGTATGAGATGATCGATGTTCACTAAACTTACTGTGGCAATCATTTCATAATGTATGTAAGTCAAATCATTATGCTGTACACCTTAAACTTATACAGTGCTGTATGTCAATTATATCTCAATAAAACAGGAAGAAAAATAATTTTAAAATAACAAAAATATTTAAAGAGCTCATCTCCATTTTCACAGAGCAGGCAATGAGGAATCAATTTTTTAAATTTTATTTATTTATTTTTGGCTGTGTTGGGTCTTCATTACTGTGCGCGGGCTTTCTCTAGTTGCAGCGAGCAGAGGCTACTCTTCGTGGTGGTGCACGGGCTTCTCATTGAGGTGGTTTCTCTTGTTGCGGAGCATGGGCTCTAGGCGTGCAGGCTTCAGTAGTTGTGGCACGCGGGCTCAGTAGTTGTGGCTCGCGGGCTCTAGAGCACAGGCTCAATAGTTGTGGCTCACGGGCTTAGTTGCTCTGCAGGATGTGGGATCTTCCCGGACCAGGGCTCGAACCCATGTCCGCTGAATCGGCAGGCGGATTCTTAACCACAGCGCCATCAAGGAAGCTGCTGAGGAATCAATTTAGAGCTGAGAGGCAATAAATTAATAACCGGCACAGAGTGATAACTGTTAGGAGGTCTTTCTACTTTGGTTGGTGAGACTATAACTGAGCAGGACCCTCTGGGGCCTTCCCAGGACAGACCCCCACCATGTCCTCCACCTGCCTCTTTTTTTTTTTTTTTTTTTTTTTTTTGTGGTACGCGGGCCTCTCACTGTTGTGGCCTCTCCCGTTGCGGAGCACAGGCTCCGGACGCGCAGGCTCAGCGGCCATGGCTCACGGGCCCAGCCGCTCCGAGGCACGTGGGATCTTCCCAGACTGGGACACGAACCCGCGTCCCCTGCATCAGCAGGCGGACTCCCAACCACTGCGCCACCAGGGAAGCCCTCCACCTGCCTCTTGTTTGTAGAAAAACTTCAGACTCCTAGGCCTTCTCCGAGTTCCAAAGAATAAATTTAATCAGAGAAGTGAGGAAATGTAGAAACAAAGGAAAACAGTCAAGTAAGACCAAATAATAATAGTTTAACCATTAAATAAAATCAAGGACTTTTAGTTCCTCCTCAAGGGCTACAGACAATACTCTGAGCCGTACCCTTTGAGCTGTTTTGTAGATAATGAAACGCCCACAGGTGGAAGAAGTTAATTGTATGCTGCCCCAGACTGGTTGGAACCAGAAGGTTGATGATGTTGACTCTGGATTACCTCACCACCAACCAATCAGAAGAATGTCCACCAGCTGATCACATACCCTACAACCCCCCCTCCCTCACCCTGTCTTTGAAAACCTTTCTCTGAATGCCACCCAGGAGTTCAGGTCTTTTGAGAACTTGCTGCCTGGACTCCTTGCTTGGCACCCTGCAATAAAAACTCCACCCTCCTTCACCACAACTTGGTGTCAAGAGATTGGCTTTACTTCGACCAGGCAAGCAGACCCAAGTTTGGTTTGGTAACAGGAACACAAAGTATTCCTGGAGTTGTCTAAGCTCTGAGGAATGCCTCCTTTCCTATGGTCCTTCCCCTACATGTGTACACTGCTCAGCACACAACTGAACACCTGGAGGGGACGCTCTGCAGATCTCCAGAATTCTCTCTCCGTGCAGCTCTCTCTTCTTCAGTGCCCTGACCTGTGAACTGCCCACCTCGGCCTCCCCAGACCCCCGGCTCCCTCTCCTCAACTCCGGGAGATCACCAGGCTCAGCCTGGGTGACCCTCTCTCCACCACTGCCTGGAAATTCTCTTCAGGCAGTAATCTTGGGAAATCTTAGAGCTCACTTTGTTATTTTCCTCCCTCTCAGGGATCACTGTTCTGTCCTGCCTGTTGTCCAACGTCTGAGTATCATTGTTTCATAGAGTCTGTCCATTTCTTTAGTTGTTTAATGCAGGAGGGTAGAGGATGGTCCCTATTACTCCATCATGGACAGAATTAGAAGTTGGCCTACGATTGGAAGAGACTTTTCCTGCAAACATGACTTTGTTTGCTTTTTAAAAAGCCCTTGGGACTTCCATGGTGGTGCAGTGGTTAAGAATCCGCCTGCCAATGCAAGGGACACGGGTTCGAGCCCTGGTCTGGGAAGATCCCATGTGCCGCGAAGCTACTGAGCCTGCGTGCCACAACTACTGAGACTGCGTGCCACAACTACTGAAGCCTGTGTGTCTAGAGCCCATACTCCGCAACGAGGGAAGATACCGCAATGAGAAACCCGCGCACCGCAACAAAGAGTAGCCCCCACTTGACGCAACTAGAGAAAGCCCATGCGCAGCAATGAAGACCCAATGCAGCCAAAAATAATTAATTAATTAATTTGTCAAAAAAAAGACCTGTTGGGTCTTCTTCAGTCTTTTAACCCCTTCTGGCTGCAATAACTAGCATAAACACTCCTGTGTATCACATTCCATTATATCCCTCTATTGAAAAGGGGGAGGCTTTATATTGTAATGTATATACCACCCCCTTTTAATTGTATATAATTAATTTTGTTTTATCACAGGAATGCATTACATAGTTTAGAAAGTCAAATAGGACTAAATAACTTTGATGAAAAACAATAACCCCTGCCACACCCTTCCCCAACTCCCAATCCCCATTCCCAGAGGCAACCACACTCAAACTTTCTAGTTGCTTCTTTTGATATTTACCTTCATATTTCTAAACAATCTGATTTAGTTGGTACTGCTGTTGTTATTTCTTTCTTTCTTATTTTTTTTATTTTAGACTTTATCTATGACTTCCTCTTATGGAAGGTATTTAGTTCTCTATGTTCTACCCCTCAATGCACAAACACACACACTTTGCTTCTACCTTCCCAATATAGTCAAATCCAAATTTTTGGTAAATTCAATATTTAGCATTTAGATAGTTATGAAACTGTAATAATTATTCAGAATTGAGCCTTGTAATATACTATGATCCAGTCTAGAATTTTCTTCAAAAACTTTTTACTTTCTTTGTAGTTAATAATTATCTGGAAAGACCAACAACCCAATAGAGAAATGGCCAAAGAACATGAATATTTCACAGAAAAGAAAGGCAAATGGCTCTTAAATGTTTAAAGAGGGCTTCCCTGGTGGCGCAGTGGTTGAGAGTCCGCCTGCCGATGCAGGGGACACGGGTTTGTGCCCCGGTCCGGGAAGATGCCACATGCCGCGGGGCGGCTGGGCCCGTGAGCCATGGCTGCTGAGCCTACGCGTCCGGAGCCTGTGCTCCTCGACGGGAGAGGCCGCGACAGTGAGAGGCCCGCGTACCGGAAAAAAAAAAAAAAAAAAACTATATTGAGGTAGCATTTCTCACTTATCAGCTTGGCAAAAATCCAAAACTTTATAACACAGTCTGTTGATGAGGCTTCAGGGAACAGGCGTTTTCATATATTGCCAGTGGGAAGGCAAAACAGTGTAACTCACATAGAGCGGGATTTGGAGATATCAAGCAAAATTACAAATGCATTTACCCTTTCACCCAGCAGTCTCACTTCAGGAAATTGGTCCTGCAGCTATATCTGCAGACATTTGAAACAAAGTATGTATACAGTTACTCACTGTGGCATTCATTTACAACAGTAAAATATTGGGAGAAAAAGTGTCTTTCTATAGAGAACTGGTCTAATAAATTACTGTACATCCACACAGTGGAGCACTAAGCCACTTGATAAAAGAATGAGGAAACTCTCCGTGGAAAGATCTCCAGGATATAATGGAAAATGAAAACAGCAAAGTGTAGAACAATGTATATAGAATATTTTAAAAAATAAGATAGTATATTCATATTTACTCATACCTTATGGAAAAAACACTGGAACATAACAATGTGAATATAATTAACACTACTGAACTGTACACTTAAAAATGATTATGATGTGGGACTTCCCTGGAAGTCCAGTGGTTAAGACTCTGCGCTTCCGTGCAGGGGGTACGGGTTCGATCCCTGGTTGGGGAACTAGGATCCCACATGCGGTGCAGTGTGGCCAAAAAAAAAAGATTATGGTGGTAAATTTTGTTATGTCTTTTTTACCACAACTTAAAAAAAAGAAAAATCATTGGAAGTGTCCATAAGAAACTAACATAATATGGTTGCCTATTTGGGAGGAGACAGGGTACGTGGAGTCAGTTATTTTGCTTTTTATATCATTTTGATTTTTCAACCATGTGAATGTATTACCAATTCAAAAATGAATTTAAAATTAAAATATTTCCTGGACTATTTTATTTATTTGTTTTCTTTTCCTGATTACTAATTTATCCCCAAACTCTCTGATCGATCCTTCCTCTCAATGTGGTCAAACTCTTCAATAGCTCGGCAGTGCCCTTTTTCTTGGAGACAGTCTTCCAGGAGTCATTCACTCCTTTGCTCTAATCTGGGTTGGTTGGTCTTTAGTTCTTTTGCACAGCTGCCACCTTGGAGCTCCTCTTCATCAACAGTCTGGGAATTCCCTTCCCCTTTATCCTGTGTTAGAGCCCTGTTTCCTGGATCCCATGTCCCATCCTCTCTGTGTTTACTTCTCCTTTGTGGACATATTTCCAAGAACTTCCTGAGAAACATTTGCTTTCTTCTGTGTGTTTGAGTGACTTGTAGTGCTCTTTATCCTAACCCCATCCTTCATTGCTAGTTTGGTTGGGGTAGAATCATAGGTTGGAAAACGTTTTCCCTCAGGACATCAAGGCCTCCTAGTTTCTAGCGTTGCTACTGAGAAGTCTAAGACTAAACCGATTCCTGATCCTTTGTGTGAATGCAAATCTTTATCACTCTCATTCTAAAATTTTGGTTCTTAGAAAGTTTCTAGCATCATTTCTTTTTTTTTTTTTTTTATCTTATTTTATTTTTGGCTGCACTGGGTCTTCATTGCTGCACACGAGGCTTTCTCTAGTGGCAGTGAGAGGGGACTACTCTTCCTTGCCATGCCCGGGTGGCTTCTCTAGTTGCGGAGCACAGACTCTAGGTGCACAATCTTCAGTAGTTGTGGCTCGTGGGTTCCAGAGTGCAGACTCAGTAGTTGTGGCACTCAGGCTCAGTAGTTGTGGCTCACGGGCTTAGTTGCTCTGCGGCATGTGGGATCTCCCCAGACCAGGGCTCAAACCCATGTCCCCTGCATTGGCAGGCGGATTCTCAACAACTGCGCCACCAGGGAAGCCCTCTAGTATTATTTCTTTGATAATTTCCTCCCATCTCCTTTCTCGTATTAGTTGGATGTTCAGTCTCCTGGGTTGTTTCTCTAATTTTTATATTTCCTCCCCTATTCCCCAACACTTTGTTTTCTTCTGCTTTCTTAGAGATTTCCTCAGCTAAACTATTCATTCCTTTGGTTAATTGTTTTTACTAACGTATGTCTAATTTCTGATTAATTAAATGTCTAATTGCTTTTTAACATAATCTTTTTACTTCATGAATCCTCTTACCTCTCTAAAACTATCAGTTACCATTTTTTAAAAAGATTTCTTCTACTCCCTGCATTATTCCTATTTTCTTTGTGATTTCTTTTTCTCTGTGTGCTTTATCTCTGTCTTTTTCCCATTGGAGCCTTCCTCAAATGCCTGCGGAGGGCTTCCCTGGTGGCGCAGCGGTTGAGAGTCCGCCTGCCGATGCAGGGGACGCGGGTTCGTGCCCCAGTCCGGGAGGATCCCACATGCCGCGGAGCGGCTGGGCCCGTGAGCCATGGCCGCTGGGCCTGCGCGTCCAGAGCCTGTGCGCCACAACGGGAGAGGCCACAGCAGTGAGAGGCCCGGGTACCGCAAAAAAAAAAAAAAAAAGCCTGCTGACCCTCGGCTATCCATTCATACTTCAGCATGAGGCACAGAAAAAGCTGTTGGGTAGCTGTATGTACAAGCTGGGTTTGTGACTGTACTCTGATAGAATACTAGCTCTTCAAGGCAAAGATCTACCTCAGTTTTCTTTACAGATAGAGCCCAAGCACCTAGAATATTGCCTGGCACATAGTAGATGCTCAACAAATATTTGTGGAAGGAAGGAAGGGAGGAAGAAACAGGGAAAATTGGAAGGAGTGAAGGTTGGAAGAAGGGAAGGAAAAAAAGGATATCTAGAGGCTTTCTCATCTTTTCTATAGGTTAACCTTTTCTTTGGGACCATTCTCTGGAACTTTATCTAGAAAAGAGTCCTCTAATCTTGTTTCTGGGAGTGCAGCCCTAGCTTTCAGGAAGCAGGTAGGGAAGGGGGCAGGAATTTCATCATTCAGCACACAGACTATTTTTATCCATATACTCCTTTTACCTATTTTTGCCTAGTGTTCCTGAGGCTAGATTATTTTTTCAAATCCTACTATCTTCCTGGCATTATTCTCTACAGTGAGGAACAGAGTCCTTGCCCCATGAAGCTTAAAATCTACTGGGAAGAAACATAAAATAAACAGAAAATAATATATACATATTTAATAAATACATAATATCTATTTTAAATATAAATATATATATATATGTATGAATATAAATGTCAGGTAATGACAAGTGCTATGTGGAAAAGTAAAGCAAAATAAGAAGGTGAAGAGGGGACAGTTTGGCAACAAGGATGGGATGGTTGGGACTTCCAGCTTGCTCCAGAGACTGAAGCTGAGACCTCAGGACCACTGATGAAGCTGGCAAGGCCTCAGATGGAGTGGGAATAACAACCATGCCATGTTCATCTTGTATTCATCCAGTGGAGCCTTCTCTTTACCAGTGATAATAAGCATGGTGACCTGGGATGCCATAGTTTGAAGATAACAGAATCGCAAGATAAAGGAAGTTCCAAATCTTCACTTGGAGGAGAGCCACCTGCCAATCAGACGTCTGTTTTGGACTTTATATGAGTAAGAAATAAACATCTTTTGGTTTATGTCAAAAAAAAGATGACGAGGAACAAGAGTGCATGGGTGTGACCTTCCTTGTGCAAGTTCTTGCGAACTGGAGTCATCAGAAAAGACCTCTCAATGCAGGCGACATGTGACTGACTAAGTGTATATCTTGGGGGAAAGTTTTCCAGCCTGACATTCAAAGTGCAAATTCTCTGAGGCTAAAGCAAGCTGGGGAGGTCAAAGAGCATCAAGAAGGCCGGTGTGGCTGGACAGTGGTAAGTAAGGAGAAAAATGGTTTGAGATAAGGTGGGGGAGGGAGCCTGGGGCCAGATAATGAAGAGCTTGGTAGATCACAGTGAGCACCTGAATTCCATTGTGTGACTGGGAGCCACTGGAGGGTTTGGCCAGGGGAGCCCAGGATAAAATTTACGCTTACAAGGATCTCTTGGCTATCTCGTAAAGAATAGGATTATAGGGGTGAGAGTGGAAGCTGGGAGACCGGAGCGAAGGCTGTTGTCTAGATCCAGGTGAGGGGAGGGGATGGTGGCTCGACCCAAGTGGTCGAGGTGGAGGTGGTAAGCTGGGGTCAGCTTCAGGATGTACCGGAAGGCAGACCTGACAAGATGTGATGAGGACTGGATGACGGTTGAGAGATAGGACAGTCAAGGATGGCTCCCATTTTGCTCTGTTTTGGTTTGGTTTTTCTTGGCAATTAGGTGGTGCCATTTGCTGAGGTGGGAGTCACTAGGGGGAGGAATGGGTTTGGGAGTGGAAATCAAGAGTGCATTTTGGCCATCCCAAGAGTGTGGGATGCCAATTAGACTTCCTGGTGGAGATGTCACATAAGCAGTAGATCTGTGAGTGTAAAGTTTAGGGTGAGGGATGGGTTAGATATAAATGTGTGAGTCGGGATTCCCTGGCGGTCCAGTGGTTAGGACTCTGCGCTTTCACTGCTGGGGGCCCGGGGGTTCAATCCCTGGTCTGGGAACTAAGATCTCACAAGCCACAGCGCACGTGTGAGCCAGGAGCCTGATGAGATTTCTTAGGGAGTTCATTCACTCAGGGCAGTGGGGAGGTTTCCTATGGGGTAGGGTTTACAGGGGTGTAATTGCTTCACTTCTGGGGATCCGGGAAAGACCTGGGAGCCTAACTGCCCCAGACCCCCCTTTCCTAACCCCATCTCCATTTCCAGCCCTGGGCCAGATCCTGCCTTGAGAGATGCCCTACTCTTCCAAAATCCTTTGGCAAGAGTCCATTCTGCAGGCACCCACCTTAGAGCTTTTTCCTTTCTCAAAAAATCAGTTCCCACTCCCCGACCTGCTGCCCACCTTCCAAAATGTGTTAAACCTCTCACCTTTGGAGGAGCTATATTATTATTATATAATGATTCACAGTCATCCTAGTGCGGTTTTAAGAAATAGACATGTGTGATTAACCCCTCCTGTTTCCCCAAGTCTTTTAAAGGGCAGAATTTGTATATCAGCACGGAAAACACTGAGGATTCAACGTCAGACAGACCTGAGTTCAGGTCCCAGCTCCACGATTTTCAGGCTTGCAAGCCTGGAAAGGCTTTTAAACCCCTCCATCCCCACTCTGGGATGGAGATGATACCTACTCCTCAGTTATCATTAGGAGAGGCTAGTTCCTTCGCTCTCCCCACCCCCTTATAAAACCAACTCCCCAGAATTCCTGTAAACTAGAATGGGAATAAAAATAGAAAAAGGGGTAATGAGAAAAAAGAGGCAGCCCACCTGTCGGGGTGAAGATCTGCCCCCTAGCTCAGGTATATTCACAGCTGTAACCATTCATGCTCATCAGTCACTTGCTTCTATCCCGGGAACGAAATGCGCTTGACCGTGATGCATTTGTCTAACTTCGAAGCACAAGCAAGGAAGTAACATTAATATGGTAATCGAGGTCCAAACCACAGAAGGAGCTGCATTTCCATTTGGTGATCATAAACCTATCTACCGCTCACCCACACTCCCAGATCCTCTGCACCTGGGAGAAGAAAACCCATGGAGATTGGGTATCGGAAATGGCTGCTTAGTTATGCTTGACACCTTTTCCAAAAAGGACCATAGCTTCCTACAGTTGCTTCTCAAGCTTAAACCAAAAAAACTCCCAGAGGAGTATGGATGTCCTCCGTCCTGGCCAGCCCCAGCTCTCTACCACATGTCACGTATACACTGTGCATCCCACACATGCTCTATCACAGGCGGTGTCAGAGAGGACTTTGCTCAGGAATGAGTTTCACAGTACTGCAAGGAACAATGCTAGAGTTACACACTAAAGCAAACAGCACTTTAGAAATTTCTAGAAGTTTAGAAACTTTCTTGTTCTTGTGTGAAAACCCATGTCTTTGCCATAATGTTTTCTTTCTTTTTAATTTTTATTTATTTATTTTTGTCTGTGTTGGGTCTTCGTTTCTGTGCAAGGGCTTTCTCTAGTTGCGGCGAGCGGTGGGCCACTCTTCATCGCGGTGCGCGGGCCTCTCACTGTCGCGGCCTCTCCCGTTGGGGAGCACAGGCTCCAGACGCACAGGCTCAGTAGTTGTGGCGCACGGGCCCAGTTGCTCCGCGGCACGTGGGATTTTCCCAGACCAGGGCTTGAACCCGTGTCCCCTGCATTGGCAGGTGGATTCTTAACCACTGCGCCACCAGGGAAGCCCTGCCATAATGTTTTTAGGACTCAGGAAACAGGTCGTAACCCCTCCGTCCCCACATCAATTCTGATAGTGGTGCTTCTCCTTTGGAGCAGCACTCTCCGTAACAATAAACGTGGGCAGCTGCCACTGTGGGCCGGGCACTGACAGAGACCTAGGAAGCAGAAGTGTGGGGTTTGGGTTCAGTCCTGCACACTTGGGCCTGAAGGATGATACCACTGTGTACCCGCTGGGCTGTACTGATGCTCCTCGGGCCTCTGAGGGCACTAATTCCAGCCATGTAGGGTTAGTGTGAGGGCTAACATGGCAGGTTGTGTAACCCTACATGCCTGGTGCACCATAGATGCCCAACAAGTGATCATTATTATTAGTGATAAGTAAAAGTGGTGCTGTTTCCTGGATGTCAAGGAAGTGTCAAAGTCATGAAGGGTTACAAGAGTTCAGAGGGTGGAGCTTACTAAATTGACCCAGGAGGCTTCACAAAGGAAAATGCACCTTGACACACAGTTGTCAGATAAACTACAGAACCCCCAGTTGAATTGGAATTCCAGATAAGCAATGAATACTTTTTTAGCATACATATGTTCCAAATATTCCATAGGACATACTTATACTAAAATATTCTTCATTGCTTATATGGACAGAAATTCCAATTAAATTGGGCATGCCCCATTTTTATCTGCTAAATCTGGTAAGCCTAATCTGGAAGAAAGGGTAGCATAGACAGGCTGGGAGAAGAGGATGGGGGACCCCCACAAGCTAAGTGGAGGAACTACCACACATATGCGCTTACATCTGTCAGGCGCTGTGTTGGGCAATTTACAAGAGTATCCCAAACCCTTGTAAGGTATTTATTATTCCTTACATTCTGCAGATGAGGGAACTGAGACTCAAGAACTGAGACTCAAGACCACTTAAATCCCCACCCCACACCCCACCCCCATCTGCCTGGCTCCTAAGCACCTGTGTCTTCCCAGGCACCACATCTTCCCGGGGGGCAGCCAGGAAGCAAAGGAAAAAAAGCGTGAATACCCACCTTCATGAGAGAGCCCACCCCAGGCATCTGTTCCAGTTCTGTTCCCAGACAGCCTCACTACTGAACACCAAGGAGCCTTCATCTTTTGCTTTTTGTAATTTTTTTTTTTGAGAGCTGACTACAACAGCTAGACTTATAGATTGCCACTCCCTTTAACATTTCTATTGAATCAGGCTGCATTTGGGGTGCCTTTCCATTATTCACACTAATCAAGTGTTTTTTCCATACCCAGTTGTGAGCTCCCCATTATCCATCCCAGAAACCACTACAGGGAATTGTGCCCAGTTGCCAGAGTGTCACCATCCTTCATCACTCAGATGCCAGGAAATTTCATAATAAAGACAAACTTACCACAGGCCATCTTGCCCTCCCACAAAAGCTGTCCCCAAACAAAGGGTTTCCTAACAAGATAAACATTATGTATCAGAACTACAATAACATAATACCACATTTTCTTCAAATTAGATTTTGAATTCCACCAATTCCAAATCAGCGCACTCAACGCTCCAAATGAGGCAAACTTCAAAGAGTAGGAAATAAAAATATCTTAAAGTGTGATGGCTTTTACCAAATTAGGTCTGTGCCAACGCAGAGCCTTTATTTTCTGCAAAGTAACCCTCTTTAAACAAACAAAAACAGAAACACAGTTTAATTCAGCAAACATTGACTGAGAGCCCACTCTGGGCACAGAGCTGCAGGGAAGACGTTGAGAGCCAAGTCGGTTCTGGTCCTCAGAGGATGTGTGACGGGGAACGGACACTCATTCAGCTAAATTTCAGAAAGGAAGGAACAAAGTAAACATTGTAAAAGACAAGATGTCATGGGGGCCCAGAAGAGGGAGTGATTAATTCGCACTGTGGGGAGGTGGTACTGAGCCAGCTGGGAAGGATGACTAGGGTTTTGACAGCTGGCGAAGGCATCCAGGCAGAGGGAACAGCTTAAGCCAAGGTAGAAGGCCGTGACGTGCGGGAGTACTAAGCATCGTCATCTAATTGATCAAAATGTGTATTGTGACACTCTAACTATTATATGTTGTCAAATATTATCCCACCTACTTTCTTTAGAAGTAAAAATCACACACCTGCATGATTACCCCTATAGGCCTCTAACTAAGGATGTATAAGTGTGGTGGTTTTTAAAAAGATGCTAATTTCCCAGACTAAACCACCTCCCCAGGTCCCACGGCCCTTTACACGCATTCCAACACGAGGAACACACACCCTGACCGACAACAGACTCCTTTCTTGCCCCTGATTCTCGTCGGCTCCTTGGCCATCACGACTTCTAGACTCCCTCATTAACACATACTCCAGGCCACACATGCACACATATTACCAAGTCCCCATACGCAGTGCCAGACAGGAAACACATTTGGAGGACTTTAAACAATTTTAAAATGTGCCTTCAAATTTTACAACTTGCTGTACTTGCCCGAGGGAGGAACCAAGCCCGTTGTATAAATATCACCCCAAACAGGCCTGCTCTACATCCCACCCAGTTCAGGGATCTTGGTTTTTCTGTGTGAGGCTCAGGGTGGGTTTGGGGGTTTTGTTTATTTTGATTTTGGGTTTTTTTTTTTCATTTCCTCTGTGTCTACTGTGGTCACCGGCTTTTTCAGTCATGTTTATCTTATAGGCATTCCCGGTAGCCAGTGGGAGAGAAGGAACAGTCCTTGCTCCTCAGAGAGCCAGCCACACAAGCAGCCCAGGACAAAAACCATTTATCAGGCTCCGGGTGGACCTATGAGGAACCTTCTCAAGGACGTCGTAGTTTCCTGCCATGAATCGGACAGTTCCTATAGCGAGCCTGGCTGTGGGCAAAGGAAAGGACCTCATAGCAGGGACTGGGGCACCCAGAGGATGCTGGCCGAGACAGGCCCCTCTCAGTGCCCCAGCCCCTGGCCCAGCGCCTTTACCCACAGGGGACCCTCAGGAAGCCCCCCCAGCTGCTTCATCCACTGTCCCTATCACTGGTTCACAAGCTGGAGTCTCCAGTTAAGCTTTGCTGTTGTTTGTCAGCTATCGTTTTGCGTCGCCTTAGAGAAGTATAGTTTTTTGCACACAGTAATATTCACACATTTTAAGGGCGTGGGTTGATGATGATTTTCTCGACAAAGGTATTCACCCCTGTAATCACCACCCCTGTCAAGATAAAGAGCACTGCCATCTCCCAAGAGAGTTCCTTCACACCCCCTTCCAGCCAGTACCCCCATCCCCACCCCCACCCTCTATCCCAGGCAGCCACTGAGCTGCTTTCTGTCCCTGGAGATTAGAGCTACTGGTCCTAAAATCAATTAGACTCTCCTGGCGGGGCATTGTCGCTGGCTGGTACCCTGCCCTTCTCCACTCCTACAGAGGATCCAGGTGCTTCAAATGACATATGGGGATTTTTTTTTCTTTTCTTTTTCTTTTTCGGAAGAAGAGTTCTGCTGAAACAGGAGTCTGGAAAGAGATGGGGACTAAGCAGTGGGGGAGGTCTTGGGTCTGTCCTTAGCCTGGTAGAAGGGTGGGGGCAGAAGGCGGATAACTGGCTTTGATAAGGGCCTTGGGGCCTCAGGGCTGATTTGGGCCTTTGGTGACTGAGCACAGCCCAGAGATGGAGAGACGGACCACTCCCAACCTGCCTTGCCAGGGGCCCGGCTCTGAATCTGCCGCTGTGTCCTTGGCCCCTCACCATTATCCTTGTCTGTCCTTGCCTGGGGCAAGGCTGGTCTCTTTGCCCAGGCTTTCTGCTGGGGACCCAGCTGGGCTGCTGTGGCAGGAGGGGCTGAGGCAGGTCGCTCAACGGAGCCTTGTGTGTGCACTGGGGTTGGCAATCACCAGGCAGCCAGGAGAGAACACCTCACAGGAGTGCCCTTGCCGGAGGGGCTGTGGAAGCTCCCCAAAGGCTCCGTGGCAAAGCTGTCATCCTCAGAGAGGACTAGAGGTCCCAGGACAGTACAGCAAGGTGGCGAATATGCACACCATCCTCAGCCCAGCCCCGGGGGGGAAGTCTGTCAGGCCTCATAGAGAGAAGCAGCTGCAAATGAAAACTGAAGAGCTGACCCACCAAACCACATGGAGACACCAGTGGCCTTTCTCAGGGACCTTCCTCCCCTCCTCCGACCGAGGTCACACAGGAGAGGAGAGGGAGATGCCTGCCGCCCCATTCCCACCAGCAGAAAAACACTGCACCCCACAGAACAGCTGCAGCGCTCAGCGCGCACAGACACAATGATGAACCCACTTGAAACACCCTGTGGGGACCATCAGCAATATTCGAGGGGGACTTGGCAGGTGGCTGGAGGTCCTATGTCAGCAGGTGGGAGCCAGAGCCAGCTGTACTGGAATTCAGTACAGTTACTGTGAGCTCTCTGCAATAAAAATCATAAGAATTACCATCATAATAGCTAATCCTGAGGTCTTTCCGTATGCCAGACACTAGCCAGCTTTTCTAAGTACTTTACATACATTATCTCATTTAATCCTCTCTGTGACCCTTTGGGTGGGCCCTGTTATTATCATCTTCATTGCATAAATGAGAAAACTGAGGCTCCGGATAGGATTTGCCCAGCATCACATCCTAATAGGCGATAGAGTTGGGATTTGAATCTCTGCAGTCTGTCTCCAAAGCCCAAGCTCTTAGCCTGGGTGAGGCCTGGGAACGGGTTCTCTAGGGACTTCCTTCCAGTACCTCTCAGCCCTCCTCCCACCATCATCTCCCTACCTGCCTCGTCTCAGAAACAGCTGTTCCTCCTTTCACCAAGATGGACTCCTACCCTCCAGCCTGAAGCCCATCTCGACACGTCCTTCCCGGGGCCTGCTTCCTCAGTTTCCCCTCTGTATCTCCACTCTTTCCAGTAGTTTTCTCCCCTTTACCTATAACTGGGCCCAGATTTCTCCATCCAAAAGAATCCTTCCCTCCATTCTGCAAACTTCTCAAGCTACCAAGCTCCCTTAGTTGACATCTGCTTGTTTGCTCGCCCAGCTTCCATTTCCCCTTCTGGGGACAGAAGCCCAGTTTTCCTGGGGGACCCCCCTCATCCTCAGTCCACCTCCCAGGTCCAGTAGTGAGCCACTGTCCTGAGCCTGGCTAGTGCCAGCACAGCAGCCCCAGGCCACAAGGATTGGTTTGGGAATGGGCGTGTGGCCCAAGGAAGGACGGTGAGAGTTCTCCTTGGGCTCTTGCTGAAACAGTAAAGATGCTCTACCTCTGCTGGGATGACTAAAGCAATAGGATGCTTGCCTGAAGCCTGCATTTTGCCTCCCTGAGAAATATACCTGGGCCCCCTCACTCTTTCATGATTCCTGCCTGGCTCCCTGCAGGCACTGTTTGCAAACCAGCTCTCCACTCTCTCATGTCAGTTCCAGCGCCTCAAACCCTAATTCTCTGCTCCATCTCCACACTTCTAACTCAAAGCACTGTCCTCAGGCCCAGTGGCCAAGAAGAAACTTCTTCTCAACCCATTCTCCAGGCTTTTTCTTTTTCCTTTTTTTTAAATAAATTTATTTATTTTATTTATTTATTTTTGGCTGCATTGGGTCTTTGTTGCTGTGCACAGGCTTTCTCTAGTTGCAGCGAGCAGGGGCTACTCTTTATTGTGGTGCACGGGCTTCTCATTGTGGTGGCTTCTCGTGTTGCGCAGCACGGGCTCTAGGTGTGCGGGCTTCAGTAGCTGTGGCACACGGACTCAGTAGTTGTGGCACACAGACTCAGTAGCTGTGGCTCACGGGCTTAGTTGCTCCGCAGCATGTGGGATCTTCCCAGACCAGGGCTCGAATCCATGTCTCCTGCATTGGTGGGCAGATTCTCAACCACTGCGCCACCAGGGAAGCCCTCTCCAGGCTTTTTCAAGCACTTTTAAACTTAACCTGCTGAAACAGAACTCCCTGTCCTTCCTCCAAAACATACATCTGCAACTGACCCTTCTGGTTTCCCAGGCTTTAGACCTTGGTATTATCACCGACTCCCTCTGTACCCATCCAGGTCCTGGCTTGCCAGTGACAGAAACTGACTCCAGGTCACTTAAAGCAGAAAAATGATTTATTGGAAGGAATTCCAGTAGTTCACACAACAGATGGAAAGGCTGGGAACCAAGGTACATGGGGCAGCCAAGCCTACAGCCAGGATCACAGGAAGAGTCTAGGGAGAAATGAATTCTAAGTCCTCACATCTCTGAGTCCTTCCTTTGTAGTAAGAGCCCTGGGTGGAAGCACCTGACTGACTGAGCTCTAGCAGAAAGGCCTGGGAGAGCAAGGATTTTATCTGGAGGCTTTCATGGCCCTGCCTCCCACCTGGGTTCCAGATGCTGCACTAACAGCTCCATCTTTCCCCCACATCCAAACAGCTGCTGCACCCTGTACAGTCATGTCCAGAGTGGCCTTGCGTCCCTCTGCACCCCCAGTGGCCTGCACTAGTTGCCCCTTTCTAGGAACAGCTGGATAGTACCGTGCAGTGGTTAAATCAGGACCCTCGAGCCAGACTGCCTTGTTTCAGATTCCAGCTTCACCGCTTTACCAGCTGTGTGACCTCGGGGAAGTTATGGACGTCTCTGTGCTTTCACTTTGCTCATCTGTAAGTTGCGGACGATGATACTACCTGTCTCTTATGGAGATTGTGAGCAGTGAGCACTTGATGTACACAACGTGCTTCAGGTGGGCCTGGAATGGAGAACATGTTCTATAAACGCGAGCTGATGTTATTATTCCCAGGGCAACCTGCCCATTATCCACTCTCAAGTCTCCAAACCTCCCCTCTCTCTCTGCCTTCCCTCAGCCTAGGGTTCCCCAATGAAATACAACCCCCTCGGCTTGTCTCTGAGGCCATTCTGGGTTGGCCAGCTCCAGCTCAATCTGGAATGTCCTCAGCCCATGTAAAAGCAGTTTTCCTGTAAGCCACATCTCCAAAGAGCCTCCTCCAGGATGTCTATCCCGACACCTCCCCACACAGGGACTTCTGCCCATGTGAGGCGCTTTTTCTTCTGAGTCACAAAGCACTGGGAGCCCATCTCCCCGAGGTATTTACCACATTCCGCCTGCATTCCAGCTCTTTGTACACTCCTGCCCCTCCTCTCTGCGTGGTTCCAGCCCCACCCCTGTGCCCAGCTCCAAGCTGTGTCACCCTTTCATGCTGTGTGCCCTTCCCCCCCACCCCTTACTTCATCAATTCCTACTCCTCTTTAAGACCCAGCTCGGGATCTCCAGGACCCAGCAGTGCCTGGCCCACAGTTAGTGGATGGAGAGTGTGATGGAGGGTACTAGATGGAGCCTGGGGGGCAATAAGGAACGTGGAGGGAGTAGATCCTCTCCCCATCTCCTTCCCCTCGCCCCTGCAGTCAGGGGAGAAAGGCCTGCACCTTCCCTCTGGGCATGGAATGCCCTTACCCACCATCCCTACCTGGGGAACCCTCAAAAGGATTTCCCCCATTCATCTTTGCCCCCACTGCACCTCAGAGCTCTTGGCTGCCTTGTCCCTGGGGGCATTTATCAAGTACTACCTGGAGGAACAAATATTTGTGTTCCTAAGGCTCCTCCTCCATCACCTTCCCTGTATCCCGAAGACTCCCCTTCCTCATTCCCAGTGTCAGCACATTTACCCCCAGTCAGTCCAGGAGGTCAGGCCCAGGTAAAGAGAAATATACACCAGTCCTTACTGACAGTCTTCTCCCCCAGGCTTAGCACCAGGCCCCTCACAGCAGCTAGTTCCTTTGATCCATATAATAATTCCAGGAAGAAAGTAGCCTTGCCCCCATCTTACAGATGAAAACAGTGGAGGCTCTGAGACGAAAAATGCCTTTCCCAAGTTTCCATATCTGGGACTCAGACCCAGCTCTCACAGCACCACTCTCTCTCCTGCTCACAGGTTGCCTTATCTGGCCTTCCCTGCAGTGCCTAATAAACAAACTGACCTCAAAAAATATTTGGTGAAGTGGAAAGTAAGCCATTATCCGGACATCTACTGCCTGCAGGGACAGGCCAGGGCAGGCTTTAGCGCTGGAAGACTGCATCTCACAAGCCTGACCCACAAACTCCCTCAGGTCCCTCCCGTCCCACCTCTCCAGACCCTCTCCTCCCTCTCCCTCAAGGGCTCTGGTGAGGGAAGGAACTGCCCCCTCTCCACCCCCTTCCTTTCCCTTCTCCATACACACTCCCCCATTTGTCCACAGCAAATTCAGCACTTTGGGCCCAGGTCTTTCCTTTATACTCAGGAGAGTTGGGCAGTGAGGTGTGGAAGGAATAAGGTGCTGTGGACCCAAGCCCCACCGAGGCTGAGGCTAACCGTCTGAGTCCTGAATACCATCATGTCTAATCAGTGAGGGCATAATTCCTGCTTTTGCCCACCTCAAAATGTGTAGGAGTCTATAAAGATGAAATAGTACGTGATAAAATACACAGCTGAAAACACTGGAAGAGTGTAAAATGTTACACAAATGTAAGGGATTCCGAGCTGGCCGTAACATGGGCATTAAACTGTAACCTCTCAAAGATATTTACCATAAAAAATTCCAGAGCCATGGGGAAAAGAACTGTGAATTGTGCTTGCTTCTGAGATTTAACTTCTTTGGGTGATTTTTTTTCTTTCTTCATTTGTGCTTCTCCAAGTTTTCTGCATTGATCATGTATTCCTTCTGTAATTAGGAAAAAAAAGTTATGTAAAAGTAATGTCTCTGAAATAAAAGTGTCTAAATTCCTGCTTTTACACTATGTTACAGTGAAAGATTAGGGGGAGGGGAGGGGGAGGGGGACAGGGAAGTGGAAAAGAGGTTTATCAGCTGCATTGAGAGTAAATGTCTTCCCGCCCTCCCTCACACAGCTGTTCTACCCTGGAGGACCAGAGGACCAAGGCTGGGTAGCTGGGAAGGAAGGATTTCTCCCCAGTCAAAATCACAGGGAAACGATTCCTGGCTCCCATCCCCAACTGCCTCCCTTAGACACTTCCACCTGGAAATCCCACTGATCTTCAAATGCAACATGTCTGCGCAGGCACCTTTCAGTGCTTATCCTGCTCCCAGTCTAACAAGACTCCTGTTTCTTTGGGGAACAGAGCAGATCCCATTTGAGGGAGGAGGGTCCCAGGCCCAGCCCCAGTCCTCCAGCACTGTCCCTTCTCCTGCACAAATGCCGCCGTAGCCATGGACACTGAACCAGTTCTCTCCCGAGAGTAAGTTGTCTAGGAAGCTGCTAGGAAAGATTTTCTTACCAGATAGAAAGAGACCCTTAGGAGGAGAAACGCTCTTGCTCCCACCCTTTCTTCCTGTGGCTCCTGCAGCTTGAATGTAGCTCTTGTACAATCAGCCATCTTGTAACCAGAGTCATGAGGACAGCAGAGCACCACTAGTAGTTGGGTATTCTGTTATTTGCAGCCAAAATCACTCCTAATTGATACAAGGTCCAAAACTGTCCTCTTTATTTATCCTTCCTGGGTCTGTTCCTCGCCTCCATTGCCTATATGTAAATGGCACTTCTGCCCACCAAGCCTTCCCAGACTCCTCCCAGCCTCCTGCCCATGGCTCAGCTCTCATCCAACTCTGTCTAATCTGTCCTCTGCTCTCCTCCCTCTGCTGCTCCTCAGCTTCAGGCCCGTCTCACTCCCACCAGAACTCCTGCAGCTCAGGCCTAACCAGCCCCCCTACCTCTGAGCTCCCTCTTCTACCCACATTGTTACCCACAGTGATTTTTCTAAAATACAAATCTGATTGTTTCCTACTTAAGCATCTATGGGCTACAGAATAATGTTCAAAATCCTGAGCATGGCTGTCAAGGCCCTTGGCAACATGGCCCCCAAACCTCCTTCTGCTTTCATCTCTTGCCACTCCCCCAGACCCATTCTGTAATTTTAGCTACACCAGCGTATTCGCTGCACATACCCTAACCCCTCTACTTGTGTTTTTTTCCCCTCATCCCTGAATATGAATGCCTACTTATCCTCCAAAACCCATTTCAAATATCTCCTCCTGAGTCAGCTATGTTGGCAGACTCAAAAGCAGGCAGAGGAAAAAACATATATATCCCCTCCTTTGTGAAGCATTCCTGACCCCAAATAAACCCTCCTTCCTTTGTGAGCCCACAGCCTGTTGTTCCTCTTATACCACTGTTATAATTCTTATTTTATATTCTCAGTACATATTTGCAAGCAGATTAGATTCCTTTAGGACAAGGGTATATTTCAGAGCCCCCAGCACCTCCCAGTACAGTATTTGATATAAGTGATTAATTTTTGGTGGCATCATTAACAAACACCTTCTGGTGTTTTCTGTGCAGAAACCACGGTCCCATCCTTCTTTTTTTTTTTTAATAAATTTATTTATTTTATTTATTTTTATTTTTGGCTGTGTTGGGTCTTCGTTGCTGTGCGCGGGCTTTCTCTGGTTGCGGCGAGCGGGGGCTACTCTTCCTTGCGGTGCGCAGGCTTCTCATGACGGTGGCTTCTCTTGTTGCAGGAGCATGGGCTCCGCAACAGGAGAAGCCACCGCAGTGAGAAGCCCTCGCACCGCAAAGAGTAGCCCCCACTCGCCGCAACTAGAGAAAGCCCGTGCGCAGCAATGAAGACCCAACACAGCCAAAAATAAATAAATTAAAAATATATATAGAGAGAAATATCTCATAAACAATCACAACAAATAAACTTTAAAAATATTTTAAAATATTCTTTACAAAGAGTTGATACATGAAAATATCTTCTGTCGTAAAGTTAAAGGGGAAAAAAGAATTACAAGATAGAAATGAGTCATATTTAACACAATATCTAAAAGCAAGCAAACAAAACCTTACAAACAAAAAGCTGCCAGGGAAGGGTTGAAGATGTTCACAGTAGCTGGTGGTTCCCCTTTATTCTCCTGTTCTCTTGTTCAACTTTTGAAAAATATACACACATTACTAATAAAATGGGAAACATACACTTCATTTTTCATAATGACATAGGGAGAGGAGCAGAGACAGCTTCAAGCTCTGTATCACCTCCTCTGCGCCCTGCCTCATCCCACTGCCCAGTGATGCCCTTAGAGGCTGTGCCAGGTTGGCTGTGTCCCAGGGCCTTGTGGTTCTGGCCTTCCCCACCCCTAACCACAGGGCGCTCAGCAAGGCAGTAGCAACCAAGTAGCTCTGCACGGTCCAGACTGGGAATGGTACCTCCAGGCCAACAGTGCCCGACAGGTGGACAGCACCTACCTCCAGAGGCTGGGCCTCCCCCACGGCCCTCAGAGGGTTACTCCTGTCCCCGAGGAATTTCCAGAAAGGACTCATGAGGGGAATTTCCCAGACAGGCAGGCAGACAGACAGACACCTCAGACGGCTCCCGCCACTGAGCACAGATGTTTGCCTGAGGGTGGCGATGCTGAGAGCCAACACAGGCGCACAACTTTGTGGTGAGAGGTAGCCCAAAGCAAGAACCAAGACAAGACCCGCCTGGGCAGGCTGGGGGCTGGGATGGGGGAAGGCACGGGGCTGAGCTGGTTTGCAGGTCGAGTCTCCGAGCCAAAGTCCCTTCTGCGGTCTCGGTCTGGGTCTCTCAGTACCTGCAGCTCTCCTCCTGGTCCACCAGGAGTCGCAGCGGCTGTCGGAGTGTCCAGGCAGCGCGAGGGAGGTTGTGGGTTTGCAATCTCGGCTTTTCCTCGTAGCAAGTCTATTGTATAAATGGTGGCTTCTCTATTTCCCCTACTGGTCTGAGGGCTAATCAAGGGCAGGGATTTTATCCTAGACGCACCCTTACCTTAGGTGCTCATCACAACAGCTGGGGTCTAGAGGTGTCCCATTAGTTCGGACGAAAGACCCCCATACGCACAAATACTAGGATAGGAGAAGAGTGATTGAGCTCCAAGCCTTCAGAGAGAATGCTGGGGACAGTGCCAAGCTGGGGAAAGAGGGCTCCGCGTCCCGTTCGTGCCCAGAATTTCCCCCCACCTCTTCTCCACCCGGCTTGCTCCAGCCCTACACGCAGGCAGGGCGGGAACGGACATGGCCCCGCCGGGCTGGGCCGAGCGAGCCCGAACCTGCCCGGCCCGAGCGGCGCAGCCCAGGGGACCCCACACTTTCCCGCCCAGAAATCCCGGCGGTCAGAGAAACGGGGGAACGTGCCCCAAACTGTCTCCTCCAGGGGGCAATCCTGGGCCACCCTCTCTGAAGAACTACCATCACCCCTTCCTTCTCCAACCCTTCTGGTTTCTTTTCAGAGCAGTACGTGCCGCAGAAGTAACACTGAACAGTGATTTCACTCACTCAACAAAGATTTCTTGACCACCTACTACGCGTGCTGGGTGCTGTGCCAGGCGCTGGCAATACAGCAGTGAACCAGCAAAACTCCCTGCCCTCGTGGGACTTCGATTCTTTGGGACACGAGCAGAGGGATGGGGTAATCTCGCCTGGGACACGTGGGTGGCCGACACCCAGGTGCCCTCCCAGGTGAGCAAAAAGCGCGTGAGGCCCCGCCCTGGGGCTGGTTCGGCGGGTAGACTTCGGCCCCGGCGGGAGGGGCGGGCTGCACCTCGGGTAAACGCGGGGCCGGGCACGTCGCCTGGGGGCAGGTGCGCGCGAGGGGGTGGTGGTAGGGGCCGTGCGCAACGCCTGGCCGGGACCCGGCCGTCAGGTTACCGAGCCAAGCCCCTAGTTCGCGCGGGGTAAATATTTATCCTACGCGCGGCGGAATCCGGCTGAGTAGGGCCTCTAGCAACTTGCGTCCCCCACGGGGTAGGGCCTGCCCAGGCCCTCCGCCGTCCCAGGCTCCTCCCCGGCGGGGCCAGCGCCGGACTAGCAGCTGCGTTCCGGCTCCGCGTAATTACAGGGGCTACGGCCAGGCCTGGCCGTAAAAGAGGAGGATGAAACAGCCTGGGAACCGGGGAAGCTGGGTTCTAGCCTCAAGGGGGCCCCGGGTCTGCGGCTTCCCGCGTTGCTCAGCCGCTTGGAACGGCTGGCCAGGGGTGTGTACAGACTCGCAAAATCAACTCCGGACGGGCATGCAAACAGCCACACAATTACACACATGAATCACCAAACGCACGCAGTCATACAGCATTAGGACTTCCAGCTCCAGATACACACACACACACACACACACACACACACACACACACACACATACACACACACACAGACACACGAACCTGATCAAACACCTGCCCGCCCTCTCCGCCCCAAGATCTGGGAGGCAGACACTCACCCGCCAACCCCTGCCCCAGACGGTGCAGATCCTGGCGGGAAGAGGAGCCCCGAGAGGCGAATTCCAGCGGGTTTGTTTACACTGCTCCGGGTGCGGGGTGGCGAGCTGGATACTGGGGCCTGACTGACTGGGAGACCCAGCCCAAACTGGGCCAGACCCAGTCCCCTAGTCTGGGACGCTGCACAAAAACCCCCTCCCCGCCTTCAGCCCCCAGCCCCCAGACGTTGCTCTCCTGTTTCCCCTCCTCTTCACACGCTGTTCACAAACATTAGCATACGTACGTCAAAGTTTCACACGCTTCCCCACACGCGGCTGTGATACTACTCACAAATGCTTTCACACTTGCCCGCCATCACACGTATTTACACATGCCAGATGCACATGTGTGGTTACAGTTTGTCACCCTTCAGGCCCAGATTCTCACAGTCCATATTCAAAGCCTGTTCGCACGGTACACACGTGTTAGCACACACTCACACACAGGTCATTAGTGCCCTTTGGAGCCTTAGAAACAAGAGCGAACCCCCTCGCGGGCCCAGAATCCCGAGTCTTCCTCCCTCTCACAGGCACTGACGGACAGAGGCGCCCTAAGCCCCGGCCGCACACGTTACACACTTGATCACACACAGGGTTGCACTTTATTCCCGGCATCTAGGCGATGACACAATCTCTCAAACAAAGACAACATTGACAAACCCAACAAAAACAAACAGCAGCGTGTGTGGGGAGGGGCAGCCGAGCGCAGAGTCCAGGAAGGGGGTGGGTAGGAGGAGAGTGTGGAAACGCGGGCGCCCGAGCCTGGGTGTGCAAGACTCGGGAAAGGTGCGGGACCTATCAACAACCTCGCACCCTTCAAGATCGGCGCACGGCGCCCGCCAGCCGGGTCCCGCACCCGCTGGTTAGCAGACCCGCACGTGGAGTTCGTTCCCTTCTCCCGCACGAGACTGGGCGGCGGACACAGACCCACCAGCCAGCACAGGCCCACAAAGCTGCACGCGGATCCACGAGTGAGCAAACACACAGCGCTAAGCAGATTTGTCGGTGCGCGCTTTGCTCCCCTCTCCTCCCCTCCCCCCTGCCCTCCCCTCCTCCACCTCTCCAGCCCCCAGGCCCGGGGCAGCCGCGCGCCGGGCGGGGCGGGGGCGGGGCGGGGTGTCGGGCGGCGCCGGCCCAAAAGGCGGAGTCGCGAGGCGGAGGGCCCAGATCTGTGAGCACTGTGCTGAGTGCGACGCGTAGAAAGCCTGCGGGAACCCAGACCCGGAGGAGACCCTCGTCCCCGCCCGGCCTGGCCCGGCCCCGCGCTATGGAGTTCCTCTGGGCCCCTCTCTTGGGTCTGTGCTGCAGTCTGGCCGCTGCTGACCGCCACACCGTCTTCTGGAACAGTTCAAACCCCAAGTAAGCCCCGAGTCTCCGGCCGACAGCCTGGGCGCCCGGTTGGCACTGCTCCCCCCTCCAGGTTAACTGTCCCGGCTAGCCCCTAACCTGAGTCTCGGGGAGGTGACCGGAGGCGGGAGGGATCCCATAGACTTTCTTCTCCCCCATAGCTGGGAGTACCCCACCCCAGGGCAGGACCCTGCCCGCATCGGCTTGCACAGGCGCTGCCACTGCCCCTCTTTTCCTTCCTTCTGGCACCCCTGTTACTCCGAAGTGAGGGACCCGCGTTGAACAGTTCCTGCCTTTAGCAGGGGCCACTCTGTCTGGCCGCCAGGGCTCTTGTTCTAGGCCCTTCCACTGAGAAAGCCTCTGTGCCTCTCCTTGTGTGTTACCTGGGCATCTGCCCACACTGACAGGTCTTGACATCCGGAGTAAGCAGAATGCTTATTGTAATCCTGGAAGGACCCTTCAGGAGGGACCTGGGCTGCCAGCATTAAGTGTTCATTCTGTATTTAAGGTCACCCTGGAAAGCCCTCCCCCCTCAAGAGTCTTTTGAGGTGGCATGAATGAGGCATATGCTGTGTGTGGGTAGGCTTGAGGGTATCTGAGGTTCAGGTAGTAAAACTGAAGAGAAGGGGAGAGAGAGGTCGTGGGAAAGGTTCCAGAGGACAGGAAGGGGTTAAAAGGGTTACAAAGGGCTCTGGGCAGGAAGGAGTTAATTTCTCCGGGGCAGGTTTAGGGCTGTGAGGCAAATGGTACGGGGAGGGAGAAGCTCCATCGGACCCTTTGTTCTTTGTTCTTGAGTTTTCTGAAGTTATGGGAACAATATTTGCAGGAAAACGGGAGAGGGGGGTAAGGTGGAGTCAGGAGAGGAGGGCTGGACACCTTGGGGTCGGGGGTGAAAAACACTTCACTCAGCCCAGCCACCGGCAGCCCTAGCAGACCTACCCCCCACTCCCCTTGAGAAACAGATTGTGCCAGTTTCCTCTTGACCCTGTGGCAGCATTGCCTGGTAGGGGGTCTGTCGTCTGTGGCGTGTTGGGCAGGGAGGGAACAGCCAGCTGCCAACCCCAGAGGGCAATGCTCTCTTGCCCATTGGCCGCCTGACGGGGCAGTGCAGTCAGCCCTCCCCCACCTCACTCCTTGCTCTCTGTTCTTTGCTTCTTTGACCCAATCTTGTCCTAGAGGGAGAGAGCAAAGTCCCTGTTTATGCCCGTGCCAGGTGTTGGCTGAAGGAGGAGGAGGGGACAGGAAGCCAGGAGTAGGGAGGGGGGGACCCTGGCCTTTTCCGTTCCCAAGCTCCCAGGTTTCCTCTCTTTCAGGAAGGAGCCTCTTCCTTGCCCCCCCCCACCCCGCCTTCCCTGACGCCGCTGCCCCCCTTTCCCAGATGGAGAGCAAGAGTCAAAGGAGTGCTAAGTGGAGCAGATTGTACCCCCAGGAGGGGGGTGATGGGCACACCCACCAAGCACAGCTTCTGCCCTGTCCATCTGGACACACACACACACACACACACACACACACACACACACTCTACCATACCCAGGACTAAAGAGAAAGCCAGCCCAGAGTGGAGGCCACAAGCAGCTAAGCCAGGCCCAGCTTGAGGGCAAAGACGAGGTGGTAATGAGCTGGGTGGGTATGAGGCTGGCATGGGTGACTCAGGGCAGTGGGCATCAGCCCTGGGATCTCCAGGCCCCAGTCAGGGGGCAGCATGGGAAGAAGGGCAGTGCCACTGTGAGCTGCACCCTGGCCTCCTTGGTGCTAGAGGGGCAGGTACCCCACCCATTCAGACCTGTCAGCTCCCTTTGCCTGGAGGACAGTGCCCAGAGCAAGTGGGCACTGGGCCATCCTGGGGTCCTGGGGGCTGTCCACATTTGACAAGGGAAATTTTCACAGGTTCTCATGAATGCTGGGGTGGGTGGCAGAGGTAGATGAAGAATGAGTCAGTGCCCGTCATGGGAATGGAGGAAAGACGCCAGACCCAGAGCTGAAATACCTGTTCTGAAATGGCTTCTATGTTTATCTCTCCAGAGAGGAATTTTAAAAGCCTCTCTCTGCGCCTCCTCCCTCTCTCTCTCTCTCTCTCTCTCTCTCTCTCTCTCTCTCTCTCTTTTCCCCAGGGTGGGGGAGGGGCCTTGGTAAGCCCAGCAGGAGCACTGGCATGCTCCTGCAGAGCCAGGCCTCTTAAGGGTCATGCTGAGTGGGCAGTGGGTGCCCACCTCAGAGGCCTCTTGCCCTAACCCCTGCCCCTCTCCCCACCACCCATGCCCCTGGCTTTGGTTTGAAGCAAGTTGGCAGCCAACTCTGCTGAGTCTCTAGCTGGCAGTGGTTGGTGGAATTCAGAGAAGCTGACCGGCTTGGAGAGGGAGGTGGGGAGGCACTTTTTCCCCTACTAGGACCCCACCTAGACTGGAGCCAGGTGTCTAGAGCTGCGGGGGAGGGGTCGGTGGGCAGTCCGGCTGGAGCCTTTGGAGCCTGGGGGGAATGGGCTGGGGGAGGGGAGCTCGCTCCATCTTGGGAAGAGGGAGGGGAGAGGCCTTCTCAGATCTGAGAACTCCAGCATTTCTGGAGCTCATTTCACAAGAGGTGAAAGTATGGCTTTTGGAGATAAAGGGACAGAGAGGTTTTGGGGTGCTTTGAGAGAAGTGGACGAGGAGAGCTGAGCATAGATTTGAGTAGCTAGAAGGGGAGATTTGAGGGCACTGGATGAATTGATTAAAGCAATTTAACTCAAAAGGACTGGACATTATCTGTGGGCATGGATGTCCTGGGTGTTGGGGGAAAAGTGAAGTTGAACAATGTGAGATATACTCAGTGGGTCAAGGGGAAAAATGAGAGGAGTAAGAGAAGTGAAGACAGATTGTTGGACACCGAGTACTACCATGGGAAAGAGAAAGGGTTATGTGGATCTTGATTATAGAATGGGCCAGTAGGTTCTCAGATTGAGGTCTAATAGCAGTTAAAGGAGCAAGTGGTAGAATAGAGTTGGGGAAATATTTATAGGTAGAAGAGTGAGCAGAGGAAATATTTAGAAGCCTATCCTTAGGTAAATATCAGGGAGGTTATGGGAAGTGCCTTGATACCTGAAAGATACTAAGTGGATGCTATTTAGAGGATTAGTGGCAGAGGATGGAATGTTTGGAGATGGTGGAAAGATATTTAAGAGATCAAGATCAGGGCTTCCCTGGTGGCGCAGTGGTTGAGAGTCCGCCTGCCGATGCAGGGGACACGGGTTCGTGCCCTGCTCCGGGAAGATCCCACATGCTGCTCTGGGAGCGGCTGGGCCCGTGAGCCATGGCCGCTGAGCCTGCGCGTCCGGAGCCTGTGCTCCGCAGCGGGAGAGGCCACAACAGTGAGAGGCCCGCGTACTGCAAAAAAAAAAAAAAAAACCCAAAAAACAAAGAGATCAAGATCAGTAAATTAAATACTGGAAGTTGAGAGTTCTAAAAAATCTTTGGTGGGGGCGGTGGTCCAGTATGAAATGTGAGGGGTCATGTAAACATTTGGAAGCTCAAGGCTCTGGCCTGGCTTCTGAGTGACCACCAGCTTTCTCTACCTCTGCGCATGCCCAGGTTTCGGAATGAGGACTACACAGTACACGTGCAGTTAAATGACTACCTGGACATCATCTGTCCTCATTATGAGGATGAGTCTGTGGCAGACGCTGCCATGGAGCGGTACACACTGTACCTGGTGGAGCGCGAGCAGTACCAACTGTGCCAACCCCAATCCAAGGACCAGGTCCGCTGGCAGTGCAACCAGCCCAGTGCCAGGCATGGCCCAGAGAAGCTGTCTGAGAAGTTCCAGCGCTTCACACCCTTTACCCTGGGCAAGGAGTTCAAAGAGGGACACAGCTACTACTACATCTGTGAGTGCCCGGGAGGCATGCACACAGGTGCATACACTGGGGGACACACCTGGCATGATGTACATGCTTCAGTACATGCTTAGTGGGAAGGCAAGCAGCAGACGGCCCCTTCCAATCCTGAAGTCTGTTTTCGTTCATTCCCATTACAAATGTGGAGTGAGCTTCTACTGTGTCCTGGGCACTCTGCTTGGCACTATAGGCGCAGAGATAAATAAAACATTACAGAGTCCCTGTCCTCCAGGAACCTGGAAAGGGACATACATAGATTAACAGACCATTAGAACAGGGTGATATGGTAGATATGAGCTCAGGGGCCCTGCGGAAATGACTTGAGTACCTGCTAGTCTGGGGTGGGGGGCACACCTCAGAGAAGGCTTCCTGGGGAAGATGACCCAAGAGTTCAGGACAGACAGAGGAGCTGGCCAAACAAGGGGACGTGTGCAAAGAGAGCATGACATCTTCAGGGAACTTCATATGGTTCAGACTGACTGGAACAGGAGGGACACTTGGAAGTGGGGAGATAGGAGCTTGGAGAAGTAGACAGGGTAGAGCATAGGGGCTAAGAAGTGCTAAGGAGTTTGGACTTTATCCTGAGGGCAGTGGAGAGCCACTGGTGGATTTTACAAGTTGTGAGATCAGCTTTGTACAGAATGAATCCAGGCCTCACCCTGTCAGTGGGGCTTAGGCAGGGCGAGGATAAAGTGGCCGGGTAAGGGGAACATATTGTGCAGGTTGCCCCCAACTTCAGGCTGGGGGGAGCGGAGGATGGGCTGTAGGGAGGGGACAGTGTCTATGTTCTTTTTACCACCACCTCCAAAGTCAGGGGTTATTCCCAAGAATGGGAGCTTGCATTGAACTTGGGGCAGAAAGTGGGTAAAAACTAAGGAAGGTGAGAATCAAAGATTAGAGGGAAGAGAGGGATTAAAATGAGTAGGGACTGAGAAAGCAGGGTCAGAGGCATTTACGCTTATATTTTCTTCCAAAAAAGTTTCCTTCCTTATCACTCTCTGGATTTATTTTGTAGCCAAACCCATCCACTACCAGGAAGACCAGTGCTTGAGGTTGAAGGTGAACGTCAATGGCAAAATCAGTGAGTGTCACAGCCTTGTGGGCCTCCTTGCTCCATCCCTATTCTGGGCCTGGTCTAGTGATCTGGGATGGTTGGGAAGTCCCACTGCCCAGCCCACCCAGCATTCCCACCCCTCTGCCTCCTTGGTGTACCAAGTACCTGACCTAAGACCATCCTTATCGTTCAGCTCACAGTCCTCAGGCCCATGCCAATGCACAGGAGAAGAGGCTTCCAGCAGGTAGGTGGCTGGAGCAAATTGGGCCTGGGGCACAAAAGGGGGTCTGCTTGAAGAGGTTGGGTATAGGAGGTGGCTCTTTTGCCAGTCAGGGGCAGGGGAAACCTCGCTGGGCTGAGGACCAGTGCCAATAGGGGGGCCGCTCACCTTGGGGGCCTCTGCCCTCTCACCCTGCAGATGACCCAGAGGTGCAGGTTCTACATAGCATTGGTCACAGTGCCGCCCCCCGCCTCTTCCCACTCGCCTGGGCTGTGCTGCTCCTGCCGTTCCTGCTGCTGCAAACCCTATGAAGATGTATGCTGCATGCACTGTAGGAACTGGAACTGGGCTGAGGGGGCAGGGCGGGCCTCCCTCACCTGCCTGGGGCCCCTCCCAAAGCCCTAGTCCTGGGAGCCACTCCTACCACATGCACAAGCTGCCACCCAGCAGCGTCAAAACGGGTCAGTATTAAAGCTTTCAACCCAAAGGAGGTCAGCAAGCCTGACAGTGCCATCCTCGCCTCCACCTCAGAGGGATGGACAAAGAAGTGGACAGTCCTTTCCCCTTCATTCCTGCCCTTAAGCCAAAGAAACGGGCTGTGCGGACATGGCCTCTTAAGAAGGGCACTGTGGGAGCCGAGCTGAAAGGGGCTTGGGCTTACATGGATGGACACTGAGCTTGGCAAAGATGTCCCTCCCAGAGAGAGCCAGGATGGCTCTGAAGGAAAAGCAAGAGACAGTTTCCTGCTTGGGAGCCAGGGACAGGAGAGGCAACATGCTTGGGCTGACCCAGCATCTCCCCCAAGACTGTTCTCTGTGGAGGTGCCACGGAGAGGACTGTAGCCAGTCACTACATCCTCTCCCACCCTGGGGCATCACTCCACAAAGCTGTGCCAGCAGGGGGGCTGTGCCAACCTGTTCTTAGAGTGTAGCTGTAAGGGCAGTGCCCATGTGCACAGAGTCTGTGCCTAGACTGACTGTAGCCTGAAGGGCAGGGCCCACGAGTACAGAATCTGTATATGAACTAGATGTGTGTCTGCTGATTTCTACAACTGGAGTTTTTTTATACAATGTTCTTTGTCTCAAAATAAAGCAATGTGTTTGTTTTTTTGGACGTGCTTTTCTGCCCTTCCATCCTAATTTATGACCATTGAGTCCCTGCTGCTGCTAGGCTCAGTGCTATGTCAGTAGCAATTGGGTTTGAGTTTTTTCCCCTCTCTCTGAAAAGAATACATGCCCCTCACCAGCCCACAAGGGTGGGGTGTTTCCTCCTCTGAGGGTTGTCCAGGATAGGAGTGCTCCCCACAGCAGTCTCTCCCCACAGCAGTGGGGTCCTAGGCTGCACCCCACTCTGGAAGTTCCTCCTGTCCAACCTCCGCCCCACTCGCACCCTCTCAGCGCTGGGCTTTGGCGTACTGTTCAGGTACTCAGGCTCTTGGGTGAGTCAGGGCAGCCGCTCGGAACGCCTGCCAGCTGAGGCATGCGGCTCGCCCCACAGCCCCCCCAGCAGAGATGTGTGGGAGGCTGGGAGGGAAAGTTCCCGGCAGCAAGTTGGTTGGACTAGGGGGGTCGGTGATATACGTTTGTCCAGTGGATTGGCCAAGTCACAGAAAGCCGGCAGTGTGGCTGAAGGGGGAGGGCATCACACAAAGACTTGGTGATTCCTGGCAGTCCCTGTTACTTAGGGAAGAGACCGGAAAGAGGCTTCAGCAAACAGCGAAAAATCTCCCAATCCCTGGGCAACTGAAGTTCTGAGCTGCGGCCCTCCGTGAAAGCGTGTTGAAGTCCGGGTAGCAAGCTTTTGAGTTCTACCACGTAGGCTAGCGGCCTGTGGGAAAGTGAGTTGAGGCTGGGGGTCTGGGTGATCCAAGGAGTAAGCAGAGAGTGTGGAGCGGCTGATGCCGGGGACAAATCCGCGGAGCCTTAGGAAGGAGACCGGCCAGAAAACCGAGAGCAACGGGAAGACAGGAAACCCTACGAGCCGACAGCGGGCCGGTGGGGTCGAAACAGGCCCTCGCAGGGGCGGGGCCTGAGCTCCGGCTTGAGGTTCTAAGGGTGGGCCGGGTTCCGGTTCAGTTTCCGGGGGGATGGCCGAGCGCGCAGGGGCGGAGCCGGGGGCGCAAAGGGGCGGGGCTCCGGCGTCGCGGGCTCCGGTTCCTGCTAGCTGGCCGCAGGCGCCGAGCTCGGGATCCGACTCGGGGAGGGATGGAGGCGGGCGGATTGGCCGACTCGCTTCTTTCCGGAGCTTGCGTGCTCTTCACCCTCGGCATGTTCTCCACCGGCCTGTGAGAGCGCGGACGGGCTGGGCTGGGGGCAGGACCAGGAAGTCAGGAAAGGAGAGAGAACAGAGACGTGGCCGCAGCCCCAGGCTGCATCTGGAACCTAGGGTCAAAGTGGAATCGGGTCGAGAGGGCCGGGGTACAAGGGCAAGGCTGGTCACTTTACCTGAGGGAGAAGGCCAGGGTGCTGAGGGTAGGGCCGGGGGTCTGCAGTTGTCCAGAAAGGATGACAGGCATCGGGGATTTCGACGCCCCAGCAGCCTGGTCCTCCCTTTCCACCTCTCCCCCCTGCCTTCGGGTCCCCGTTACAGCTCGGACCTCAAGCACATGCGGATGACCCGGAGTGTGGACAGTGTCCAGTTCCTGCCCTTTCTCACCACGGATGTCAAGTGAGAGGGGCGATGCCTGCGGCGGGAAAGGCTGTCTGAGGGAGGTTGGGGAGGGGTGAGGAGGAATGTGGACGAGGCCCCTCGGGTCCCCCACTCACACTCAACCCCGCGAGCCAATGTCCCTCCCCTCCACCCTGCAGCAACCTGAGCTGGCTGAGTTATGGGGCCCTGAAGGGAAACTGGACGCTAATCGTCGTCAACGCCGTGGGTGCTGTGCTTCAGACCCTGTATATCTTGGTGTATCTGCACTACTGCCATCGGAAGGTAGAGCCCCTTCCTCTGCTGCATGCCCTGCCCTGCCTTGCTGGCAGGGCAAACACTGTTTCCTAGAAGACTATAACACGCTGGTACTGCCAACTTTTCCTGGAACACCCTTCCAGCCTTGCAGTCCTCCTTCCGCCATGAAGCCAGCCTGCTGAGACTCACATATTGTCCCCCATTCTGGCAAAGCTGGTAGCTCTGCCTAGCCTGATGGTGCCTTGCTGCCCAACAACCTGAGTGGAAAGGGATTTTGTCTCCATAGTTCCTTCAAAGTCAGTGCCAGTGGCTGAGAGTGAGATGATCCGCTCTGCTTCCCCATTCACACAAGCATTAAGCTCCTACTCTGTGTAGCAAGCTCACCAGAAAAGGATACCTTTCCCTCTCCTAGAAACCTCCAGGGTTGTGCGTGGATCAGACATGTGCTCAAGCCACTGGTGGGAAAGAGGATGTAACAAGTGCAATACTGGAGGCTTGGGCAAAGGTTGGCTCCTCAACTGGAGCTTGGGAGAGGGCAGGATGAATTAATTCCAGCAGCAGAGTCAGAGAGGGCTCCTGGTACATCCAGAAGTAAGGCTACTCTCTCCTCTGCAGCATGCTGTGCTCCTTCAGACTGCAACCCTGCTGGGGGTCCTTGTCCTGGGTTTTGGCTACTTTTGGCTCCTGGTGCCCGACACTGAGACCCGGCTTCAGCAGCTGGGCCTCTTCTGCAGTGTCTTCACCATCAGTATGTACCTCTCACCACTAGCTGACTTGGTGAGTGGGGGTGTCCAGGGAGGAAAGGAAGATAAGTCTCCCATAGCCAGAGACTGTAGCTTATACTCCAGAGGAAGGAAAGACCCAAATCCTGGAAGGAGACGGGTTAGTAGAGTTGGGTGAGTGGGGGGCAGGAGGGAAAGGTTGGGTAACAGAAGATCAGGGAGGACGTTTGACTTTTTTTCTGAGGAAATTCTTAGGCAAGGTGGGAGATTTACTATGTGCCTTGCTAGGAGTGTCCTTCATCCTTTCCCACAGGCCAAGGTCATTCGTACTAAATCGACCCAACGTCTCTCCTTTTCACTCACCATTGCCACCCTCCTCACTTCTGCCTCCTGGACGTTCTATGGGTTTCGACTAAAAGATCCCTACATTGTGGTAAGCAGAACAGGGGCGGGGTGACAGGTGTACGAGGTGGAAAATCAGCTCCTCTCCTCATAGCAGCCCTTGTGATTTCAGGTGCCCAACCTTCCAGGAATCCTCACCAGCTTCATTCGCTTCTGGCTTTTCTGGAAATACCCCCAGGAGCAAGACAGGAACTATCAACTTCTACAAACCTGAGGGAGTTCACCTGACCACTGGGCACCTTAATGCCAACATTCTACCAAAGAAACCTTGTTTCAGCTCTTCCTGCTGGTCACCTCCACTGGTGAAGTGCGTTGTGGTAAAGGAAAAGAACTGCTTTGAGAATCCAGGGACTAAAGAAAGGGCTTTACTTAGAAGACTGGATGGAACCTGGGAGATGAATCACTTTTTTTTTTTTTTCAAGATTTTATTTTTTAATTTGGGAGGTCGGGGGAAATCTTTAGAATGTGCCTTAAAATAAACTGTTCCCTACCCCTTGCCCATCAAGGCTCGTTCTCTGTTCAGGGATAGTCAACCTGCCTGGTTTGGTGAAGGGTAGACGGGAACTGTCTGATCCACAGTTACTCTTGGGCTGGTAGGGTTGGCTCCGAAAAGGTATCTGAAAGAACCAGGAAGTTGTAAAGACGTAGGAAGGCCTTAAAAAGAACAGAGCTTGGATGTTATGAAGAAGAATAGGCTTCAAGAAGTCCTTCCTAACAGGGCTAAAAAGACCAGGAAAGTGAAATGACTTTTACGTACTGAGAGATCTTGAGAAGGGCGTCTTTGCCTCCTTCGGAGCAAACAGGAGGAAGTACCAGCAGAATGCAAAGATAAAGGCTGAGAGAGCCTCAGGAAGCTGGCTCTTCTACCTCTCACTTATCAACAGCCGGTACACAGAATCCCCAATTCCCATCATCCATACTCCATACTCAAACCAAAGTTAGAAAATAAACTTGCGCTTTAATGGGGGAGGGGAGAGCAGGCTGTCCGTGCGGGAATGAGGTTAGGGTGTCAGAAGCGCATCCCCCTGCGGGCCAAGTCGGCTCGGGCCTCCTGGATCTGGCTCTGCAGCTCGCGGGCGGCGTCCTCGCAGTCGTGAAAAGTGGCCACGCGATAGCCCACAGTACCCAGTGCATAGCAGCCGGCGGACACCAGCAAGTAGGCGGGCAGTGACCACAGGACCTCCCGGCAAGACAATGGCAGCTCCAGGCCCAAGGCTCCCGTGGTCAAAGCAGCCCAGGTGGAGCCCAGGAGCGCCAGCCCCCACAGCCACTGCGCTAATTTCGTCATGGTCACTGCGGGAAGAGGAAGCAGAGCTCGAGGTCCCTGACACCCCGCTACCCGCTCTTCATCTGAGACCCATTCCCTGTCCTTCTACCTCACCCCCACCTCCGTACCACCTAACCTCAGGGCCGCTCCTCTGTCGCTCCCGCCCTCCGCCCTCCGCCCTCCGCCCTCCACTCTCAACCCTCAGCCCTCCTCCTACACTTACCTCTTAGCCCAGCGTCTTCCCTGAGCCGCACGGCTCCGACGTCAGCGTCCGGAATCCTCCACGGCTCGTGCTCCGCCGCCGCGCGGCCTTCTGGGAGTTGTAGTCCTCGAGCGGCGTCTGGCAGGTTCGTGGCCGCGGACTTGACCTAGGCTGTGCTCAGCCGGCTCCGCTCCTGCAGCCGCGACCTGGGCCCAGAGGGCTTTCGGTGCTGCTTCCCTCCCTCGAGACCCCGCTCCAAGCTGGCGTGGGGCTTGTAGACAGCCTGAGGACACCCTTAAGCCTTGCGACTAGATGGGAATGTAATATCGTTCCTCTTAAACTCACTTCTCCTGCACAAAAATTCCACTCATTCATTCATTCATTTATTCACTTATTTATTCTTTTATTCATTCAGTCAGTGGAACGTTTCTTGAGCGTCACGACAGACTTTGGAGAAATAGAGATGTCAAGACACGGACCCTTCTGCGGTGGAAGGAGGAAAGCAGGAGTCAGGAAAGCAGATGCATTGACAACTAACAGGTGCCCTGAGATAGGTGTTAGAACAGAGGTTGTCATATTTTAAAAGAGAAACTCAGAGGAGCAACCAGTAAGACTTGGAGCCAGAAGAAGAAGTGCTTCAAGAGGGTGTCTTTAAGGGAAAAAAACTGTGGGGACAGAGGAATCACCTGATGTGTTTAAGGTATTAAGAGAAGGTGTATACGTCTTTCAGAATTTGGGGGATGAATTCATGATAGGTATATAGAAAACCGAGTGAAAGAAAAGGTCAGGCAATTATTAACTTCAGGGAAAACAAAGAGTTAGAAAGGAAGGAGAATTATAAAAGCCTGTCTGATAAAGACCACTAAGAACAAAACTGTAGTTGGATAGTTAGGTTTATTCACTTGCTGCTGCAAGAGAGAGCACACACCAGGGGAACTGTGGAGCCGCTCATCAAACAAAGGAAAAAGCCAGGTCATTACAGGATATGGGAAGTGGTTGAGTTCAGGTGATATTTAAATGAAGCAGTATTTTGACAGGTTCAAGGCAAGCACAGATGTAAGTGAAGGAGTTAACAACAGCCTGGACTGAGAAGTGAACTGAGAATCCACTTGGAAACTACAAAGTTAACTAATTTTAGATAATTATATAATAGATAACTACATAATTAAGATAATTGTACAATGTTATGTCCAAAACCCCAATATCTGAAGCTTTGCACCTAGGTTGGAAATCGAGGCTGCTTCTCTGTATCAAAGTAATCAACATGCGTTAAACCTCCAGCAACAGTGGGATGTTCCATTCTCACTGCCTGATTTCAAACAGAAAATTTGTGACTGTATGATTTTAGAGAACGAAGTTTCTCAGCCCCATATCCCTGATGTTAATTAATAAAACCAGTTTTTACAGAGCCACAGAGTCTTAGCACAAACACTACATAACTCAGCTGTGTAGAATATTTTCACAGCCATAATAATGTAAACACTAAGTGTTGACTTAACTAAAATTTGGAATATATTTGAATTGAGAGGGTGGGGGAGGGGAGTATATGGGGAGAGTCAGGATTAGAGAGAACTATATCCTCATTTTCCATGGCAGGCAGTCAATTGATTATATCTAAAATAGAAAAATAAAAATAATAATATGGACATGTTATTTAGAAATATTGGGAATTCCTAGTGGTCCAGTGGTCAGGACTCAGCGCTTTCACTGCTGTGGCCCAGGTTCAATCCCTGGTCGGGGAACTAAGATCCCAGAAGCCGTGCAGCACTGCCCAAAAAACAAACAAACAAACAAAAAATATATAGAGGTAGTACCCAAAAAAGCAGCCAAGAAACTTGAGAGTGGTTTATGGAGGAGTGTATGTGTAGGGAGGGGGTAGGAGAATGGAGCAGGGGACTGTTATTTTTCATTGAATGCCTTATAGAACTAGTTGGCCTTTTTTTATATATATAATTGGCCTTTTAAACTATGCGAATTCCTTTGTTAAAGTAAAAATTAAGGCAAAATTAAAATATTTTTAGAAACCTGCTATATGAGCTTCAAAGGCCCACCTCCACTCCCTTCCCCCAAATCCTACTAGTAACCCACTCAAGACCTCACTAGCCACAACGACTTTCAACACAGTTCAGGGGCCAGGCATCAGCCTTGCAGATCCAGAAATTCTATCTTATTCACCCACAATAGATGTGGCCCTGAAAGATTGCCACTCCCCAGAAAATTTTGGGGGGAAAGATAATGAGAAGGGGCTTGCCCTGCAACACATAAAAAGAAAATAAATTATAGTGTCATAATAATCAGCAGAAGATTAAACATTCATCGAGGGGCTATTATGTGTCATGCCTTTTGTGACACTGCATGTTTGATTTTCACAACAGGCTGCAGTAGGTACTTTTATATCCCCATGTATGAATGAGGAAACCAAAGCGGAGAGAAGGTAAAAGGTAAGTAACTTGCCCGAAGTCATGCAGGGTAGTAAGTAGCAGACTGTCTCATCTGACTCAAAGCTATATGCTTAGTAATTTCACCTTTCTGGGTTACTGGTATAGGAATGGGCAGATAGGGATCGTCATAGCAGCTGACATTCATTGATTGATTACTCTGTGCCAGGCACTGTAATGAGTACTTTATGTGCATAATCTCATTCAATCTTTACAGCCACCATATGAAGTAGGTACTATTATTATCTCCATTTCGCAAATGAAGAAACAGGTACGCCCCAGATAGTCAGACTAGACTGCAGAGCCTGCAAACTTTGCCACTAAGGTATAGCATCTCCCTACCTAGATCAATGGAACAGAATAAAAAGTGAAGAAATAGATCGAACATACACCATTTCAGCATATGATAGAAATGGCATCTCCAGTGAGGAAAGATGGATTATTTGAAAAACATTTGCAACAAGCTTACCATTTGAAAAAGTAAATTAAGTTATATTTCAACCTCACATCTTATACTAAAATAAATTCGCAGTGCATTAAACAAAACTTCATGTGAAAAGTGAAACCCTAAATATGCCACAAGAAAATGTGGGTACATATTTCTCTAATGTTCAGCTCAAGCAACACGTCCTCCAAGCAGCCTTCCTGGGCCTTGACCCTGTCTTGCAGGGTTGGACACCATCTTCCTCCTCTGAGCTCCCACAGCCTCTCTATTATAGATGGCACTTGCCATGTTGAGCTGTAGGTGTTTTGTTTCCCTGCTTGGGCCACCCAGGACCATTGTAACTCCAGGACCAAGCATAGCGTGGGAAACCCAGAGGGCTTCTATAAATGTAAGATGAGGGGCAGAAGGAAGGACAGGTTAGCATTTGATGGTCTCCAGCGAAACTGACCCAGCTGTCCTGGTCCCAGGAAATATAACTACTCCAGAGACTCCCATCTACTGGACACAGGGTCTTTGGCTTTGGATAGCATTGGATGAAAGCCAGCAGATTCTTATGGTCCAATTCCCTTCTCTTCAATCTTTTTACAGACCGTTACCCTTCTGCAGCTACAGCAGGCCACAAGTACACGTGATTATAGCAGGGTATGAAAGGCAGTACAGCTTGGGGGTTAAAAGTTTGGGCTTTTAGAGCCCCAGATGTCCTGAGGTTGGGTCCTGCCTCTTTCCTTTACTTAGCTATGTGACCTTGGGCAAGTAACTTAACCTCTCTGAGCTTCAGTTTTCTCACATTTGTTGGAGTTTTCTCCTTTGGCAAGCTTTTTTTTTTGGCTGTGTTGGGTCTTTGTTGCTGTGCGCAGGCTTTTTCTAGTTGCATCGAGCGGGGGCTATTCTTCTCTGCAGTGCATGGGCTTCTCATTGAGGTGCCTTCTCTTGTGGAGCACCGGCTCTAGGCACGCAGTGGCTCGTGGGCTTAGTTGCTCCACGGCATATGGGATCTTCCTGGACCAGGGCTTGAACCTGTGTCCCCTGCATTGGCAGGTGGATTCTTAACCACTGTGCACCACCAGGGAAGTCCCACCTTTGGCAAGCTTTGGTTTCAGTGAGAGACAAATTCCAAATCTAGAGCCCTCTATTTATTTATTTATTTAATTTATTTATTGGCCGCACCTAGCAGCTTGCAGGATCTTAGTTTCCAGGGGTTGAGCCCAGGCCCTCGGCAGTGAGAGCACAGAGTCCTAACCACTAGACAACCAGGAAATTCCCATGGAGCCCTTATTCTAAGTGCACTAAAGATGGGAGAATATGCAAAATTACATACAACACAGAGTAAGGGATTGACTGTTTCAGGAAAGGCATGAGCCTCTATCAAATAGGCCCTAAAGCCCAAGGTGATACTGGAAAGATGAGTAAGAGAATTCAGGTTGTGATTGGGGGCGGAGCTTGCAAAGCCAAGGGAAAGCCTGAACAAAGGCAGGGAGGCTTGAGAGTTCATTGTGAGTAACCCTCTGTGTCTGTCTCTGGCACAAAGACTGCTTCATGGAGGAGTGGCAGGAGGTGAGGCTGGAAAGGCCAGCCAGGGTCAGACTACCTAAGAAAGACCCCTTAAAAGTATTTGTGTTAATACTGTATGCTAACAATATATGTGGAGCCTAGAAAAATGGTACAGATGAGCCAGTTTGCACGGCATAAATAGAGACACAGATGTAGAGAACAAACGTATGGACATCAAGAGGGGAAAGTGGTGGTGGTGGGGTGGTGGTGGGATGAATTGGGAGATTGGGATTGACATATATACACTAATATGTATAAAATAGATAACTAATAAGAACCTGCTGTATAAAAAATAAATAAAATAAAATTCAAGAGAAAAGATTACCTAATAAAGTAAAAATAAAATAAAAGACAAAATTATAAAATAAATGGTAAGAAATTTGGGAAAATAAATTTGCAACAAAAAAAAATACTGTATGCTAACACATATATATGGAATCTACAAAAAAAAAAATGGTTCTAAAGAACCTAGGGGCAGGACAGGAATAAAGATGCAGACGTAGAGAATGGACTTGAGGACACAGGGAGGGGGAAGGGTAAGCTGGGACGAAGTGAGAGAGTGGCATGGACATATATACACTACCAAATGTAAAATAGCTAGCTAGTGGGAAGCAGCCACATAGCACAGGGAGATCAGCTCCGTGCTTTGTGACCACCTAGAGGGGTGGGAGGGAGGCTCAAGAGGGAGGGGATATGGGGATATATGTATACGTATAGGTGACTCACTTTGTTTTAAGGCAGAAACTAACACACCATTGTAAAGCAATTATGCTCCAATAAAGATGTTTAAAAACAAAGTATTTGTGTTGGGCTTGGTCCCTCAGGTCAGCATCTTCCCCCCTTAGAGAAGTGGGAGGTCCCCATGTGTGCCTGCGTGTGTCCTGTCAGGCAGCAGGTGCCATGGTGATTATTGGGTCCTTGAGGAAGGTTCCAGGTGATTAGATTGTGTTAATTCTATCAGCATCCTCAGGGCACCCACAGCTCCGTTGGGGTGACAGGACAGACAGACATGTAATCCACAAAAACACATACAGACAAAATCACAGCCGGGCTTTCAGGAGAAATAGTGCATCAGAGGTTGTGCTGCTGATTGGAGAAGGGTCTGGGTGAATCAGGTGAACTAGAGGAGACCAAGATGGGAAAAGACAGTAGCCTGAGGCAGGAGGGATCCAGAAACAGGGCTGGTGGCTGACAGAAACATTCGGCTGATTCTGAGGATTCAGCAGTTTGGAGTTGATGCAGGCTGGAAGTTGAGTTTTAGCAAAGAGCTCAAAGTGTGACAATGGTGTATGGCTAGTGGGGTTCTTGGTTCTTTTAACAAACATGTATTTAGCACCTACGTCAAGCAGTATTCTAATGACCAAAAGAGACAAAATCTCTGCTTTCAATGAAGCTTGCAATGAAAACAAACTGCTTCAATGAAATGGTAGGAGACAGACAGGAAACAAACAAATATTTAATGTATCAAGTAGTGAGAAGTACTGTGAAGAAAAATATAGCTAGGTGAGGGGCTAAAGGGTGACAGTGTACCATGTGATATAGCATGGTCAGAAGGGTGTCTCTGAGACATTTGCATGGAAACTTGAATGAGGTGAAGGACATAGAAGTGTAGATAACTGCTGGATGGCTGTTCCAGGCAGTGGGAACAGCATGTGCAAAGGCCATGAGGTGGCACAGGGGACACATGGAAGCCAGGAGTGGGATGGAGGAGCATGGGGAAGAGTGTGAGGAGATGAGGTCAGGGGTGGCAGGGATCAGATGCTGTGTTGTAACCATGTTGGTTAAGCATCAAGGCAAATACCAATGGATCTGGATTTCAACTCCAGCCTTGCCTTCCCTTATAATCTTTTTCTTTTTCTTTCTTGCTTTATTAATTTTTGGCTGCGTTGGGTCTTCGTTGCTACATGTGGGCTTTCTCTAGTTGCGGCGAGCAGGGGATACTCTTTGTTGTGGTGCACAGGTTTCTCATTGTGGGGGCTTCTCTTGTTGCAGAGCACAGGCTCCAGGCGCACGGGCTTCGGTAGTTGTGTCAAGCAGGCTCAGTAGCTGCGGCTCGCGGACTCTAGAGTGCAGGCTCAGTAGTTGTAGCACACGGGCTTAGCTACTCCGCGGCATGTGGGATCTTCCCGGACCAGGGATCCAACCCGTGTCCCCTGCATTGGCAGGCGGATTCTTAACAACTGCGCCACCAGGGCAGTCGTCCCTTATAATCTTGAGCAGGTTGTTTTAACCTCTCTTGCATTTTACCCCATTTCATTTCACTGAAACAGATGTATTAGTCAGGGTTCTCCAGAGAGCCAGAACCAATAGGAGATATATCCGTGAAATTTAAGGTCTTGTCTCATGAAGCTGTAGAGGCTGGCAAACCCAATATCTGCAGGGTCTCACTCTGTCTTGACTTCCTCCTGACTGGGGCTGGGGACAGTGGGCAGAGGGCCAGGTCCCAGCCCACACGAGCATCGACCAGTGAGAGAACCCAGCAGGCCAGAGCCAACGTTGCTGTTCAAGTCCACAGGCTATATCTGAATTCCCTCCTTCTCTGGGGAGGTCAGTCTCTTGTTCTATGGAGCTCTTCAGTGGATTGGATGAGGCCCACCCACATTATGGAGGGCAATCTGCTTTACTCCTATTTTAAATGTAAATCTCATTCAAAAACCCTCTCACAGAAACATCCAGAGTGGGAATTCCTTGGTGGTCCAGTGGTTAGGACTCCACACTTCCACTGGAGAGAGCACGGGTTCGATCCCTGGTCGGGGAACCAAGATCTTGCACACCACATGGTGCGGCCAAAAAATTAAAAAAAAGAAACACCCAGAGTAATGTTTGACCCAATATCCGGGCAATGTGGCCCAGCCAAGATGACACATAAAATTAACCACACAGGGCTTCCCTGGTGGCGCAGTGGTTGAGAGTCCGCCTGCCGATGCAGGGGACACGGGTTCGTGCCCCGGTCTGGGAGGATCCCACATGCCGCGGAGCGGCTGGGCCCGTGGGCCATGGCCACTGAGCCTGCGCGTCCGGGGCCTGTGCTCCGCAGCGGGAGAGGCCGCAACAGTGAGAGGCCCGCGTACCGCCAAAAAAAAAAAAAAAAAATTAACCACACAGAGTAAGAATATCAATCTCATAAGGTTGATGTAAGTGTTGAAACTGAGAATATCTGTAAAGCACTAAGTTGGCTGGCAAGGTCATGGCTGTTATCACGTGGGAGAAGATGACATTTGTCAAATGCCTAATAGGTTAAGCGCTATGCTAGGCTCTTCCACGTTGATATTTAATTCCAATCCTCTTTGCCACAATTTGAGGCAAGTATTATTATCCTCATTTTACAGACGATGAATTTAAGGTGCAGAGAGATCACTCAGCTTGCCCAAGGACCCTCACCTGGTAAGTGTCAGAGCCAAAACTAGAGCTCAGGTCTGTCTGATTTCAAGACCTGGGCTCTTTCCTACTGCCCCGCATATGTCTAGAACCTGAAGCTGTCTGAGTCAGAAAAAGGCCCGGGTCACAGAGGCTGGAAATGGGGGCTGGAGGCCGAGAACAGGAAGGGGAGGGATCTCCCTGGAGGGTTAGTCTAGGCCTTCACACACCAGTATACATGCACCTTAGTCCCAGAAATTCCCTTGAAGCAGCCCTCACAGCAACTCTTGGCCCAGAATGGGGGTGTGTGGGAGGTTTTTCTGTGGGGTCCTGACCTGTGCAGAAGGGAATCCCACTTTTCAGTCCCTTCTGTTAGTGTCTCAGCCTAAAAGTAGGGGAAACATGTCCAACTTATTTGAGGTGAGTGGAATTCTCAGAGAAGGGCTCCTCAAAGACCATAAGGGCCATATGGCTCAGGCCTCATTGTCACACAGGGCCTCAAATGTAGGCTTCTGAAGTTATCTCCAAGTGTGGTTTCATTCAGTCACACTGTCACTCTCCCACAGAACAGAAAGAAGGGATTTACAGTACAAATGATTTAACTTTTACTGTGGAATTTTCAAATATATACAAAAGTAGAAAGAATCCTACAATGACTCTGATATGCCCATTATCATAGAACTTTACATGATAAAGTAGGGCCTGCAGTTCCCTGTGAAGGGAAACATTTCTAAAAATCCTGTAATGACCTTGCGACTAGCATGATTATATTGTATCATCATTTTGTCTTAAAAAGTGTTAATTTGTCAAGTGTACACATTTCAAACATGTCTCAGTTTTTCTTCATTTTGAAGTGCATCTGGAACCTCAGTAGACAGAAGGAACCTGGACTTCTCTCCACTTTTCAGAGGATCTGTCTCCCAGGGGAGTGGTTGCTGAGAACTGTGGGCCCAGGTAGGAGAGTTGGAAGGAAGGAGGCCCACCCCGAGCCCCCAGGGATGCGGAGGCTGGGGTGGGAATAGCTGGCTCTTCGAGGCCCAGGGGAAGCAGGGGGCGGGGGCGGGGTGGGGGTGAGGGCAGCTCTAAAGCCTGCTTCCTGCCCCAGGGCAGGCAGTTCACACGTTACCCTCCACCCCAGGTAATGCAGTGCCTAATTCTAGGGCCAGCTAGGGGGCTTCTCTCTCTGCCAGGGTGGGAGCTCAACCAGATAGCATTTATAGTGCAATCTCTGGTGGCCAACTTGCTCTCAGCCCTGAGGGGCTCGGGAGGTGGGATTTGGGAGCATGATCTTGGCCTTGCCCCCGGAGGAACTTCCAGCCTGCTGGGAGGGAGGAAAAGAAATGTAGTTGAGGTGAAGCAATTAAGTGCCACCAACTGTGCACGCACAAGGGTTCTGCCTATTGTTTGCTTAGGAGATGGCTCTGTGAGTAACCCTAAGTCAAGCAGGAGTGTGCGCATGGCAGGCCAGTCCAGAGGTCCCTGAGGGCAGGGCCTCCAGCTTCCCATTCGTTCACGGTTCCCATAGCGCTCAGCGCTGGCTCAAGCTCACAATGAACTTCAATACTTGCTTTTGACTGAAACTTTCCCCTTTGTATCTGTCTCTGTGTCTCTCAGCATCTCTGTCTCTACCAATCTCTGGCTTCTCTTGTTTCCCAACATCCTTCCCGAGCCCCTGGGGAGCAGAGCTGGGGGGCCGGGCAGTGGGAACGGGACAGCGTCCTGTTCTCACCAAGGACAATAAGGTCCGGAAAGGGCTGGAGCCAAGGCCTGGCGTAGACTCCCCCTCCCTGTCTGCCCTGCCCCCCCCCACCTTCTGGCATGCCCTAAATGCCAGGCATCCCCTCATCTCAGTGCCAGCCCGAGAGGAGTCCAGCCTCTGCCCGGGCAGGGGAGCCCCCTCATCTCACCTTCCCACCACCCTCTTTTTAGGTGGCATCACCTTCTGCCCCAAGAAGCGCACCTCTGGGTCAGGAGCCTTCTCCCGCCAGCACCCCCCACTAGCATCCAAGGCCCCCTCCCGCTGTATTATTTACTCCTGTTTCCGGAGCAGGCAGCGGGCGCTGGCGGGTGTCAGGGCCACGTGTGAGGGAGCAGGAGGAAACACCTGGCTTCCCTCGGGCCTCCAGGGGCGGACCGCCCATCTCTCCTCTAGGTCTCCAGCCTCCGGGGTGGTGCAGAGACCCAGGCATCCCGGGGCCAAGAGGTTACACCTTTGCCCTTCTCACCTTCGGGTCTCCAGAAGCCATGATGGCCTCACGCCCCCTTACTTTTTTTTTTTTTTTTTTTTGCGGTACGCGGGCCTCTCACTGCCGTGGCCTCTCCCGCCGCGGAGTACAGGCTCCGGATGCGCAGGCTCAGCGGCCATGGCCCACGGGCCCAGCCGCTCCGCGGCATGTGGGATCTTCCCGGACCGGGGCACGAACCCGTGTCCCCTGCATAGGCAGGCGGACTCCCAAAGACTACGCCACCAGGGAAGCCCCGCCCCCTTAATTAATGATGGTGTTTGGTGTCTGGGATACCCTTCCCAGGGTTAATTGGTAGGTCAGGTGGAGGCAGCCGGCAGCTAGGCACCCCAGGGATAGGCTGGGTGCAGAGCTGAGGTCAGCACCAACCTGCCTGGTAAAGGCACCCATTCCCTGAGCAGGGGGTCATTATTCCTGGCCACATACTGTCCCTGATGCCTATGTAGTGGGTGGCAGCAGGTGCCCAGATCCCTTGACATTGTCCTGGCACCTGCTCAGGCTCTCCCCTGTCCTCCCCTAACCTGGCCCCACACAAGCTCTTATCATGGAAGGCATGGTGCCCTGAGGTGGCCAGATCCCCCAGCTGTGTCTATGCTCACCTGGGCTGGGGCCTAGCCCTCTGCCCACTGCTCCCACTCCAGGTCAGGAGAAAGTCTAGGTTTGACAAAGCGAGACCTAGAACTAACCCAGCCTCCCCGGAGGTCCAGGACCCATTTTGGACAACCTTTCCTCTCCCCAAGGGTCCCACATACGGTAACCCCCCAACCATCACCAAGTAAGTTGGAGCCTAGAGCTACCATTCCCCCTCAGGAAGGCTCTGGTCTCCACTGAACTCTCTTTGCCTCCATTCCCAGACTGGAAGAGCAAGAAGACTTGATTCAGGCTTCAGCCCTTCCGAATGGGCCAGTCTTTCGGGTCCTCCAAGAGTTGGCTTCCACCGGAGAGACTCAGCAAGAACCCTGAGACCCAGCAGCAACCCTCCCAGCCCTCAGGGCCAACAGGCAGGGGAGTGGTGCGAGTCTCCTGGAGGAGGATGTGAGCTCGTGGCGCCCTCTGCAGGCAATGTGGGTAAACTGCATAGCACTCCTTCAGCCTAGGCAAACAGGAGAAAGGGTCCGGGAGTCCGGCTACAAATGGGGGTTTCGGGGGCGGGGCGGGGGGGACCTCTAATCCTTGACCAGAACTCCTTTGACTCACTTCTTCATCTTCATTGGGTCTCATTCCCAAACTCAGCCACATCCCATGTACAGGATTTTCTGTTCTAGGAGGACAGGTTCTTTCATTCAACCAACCCACCAGTCCTCACTGCCCATTGTCAGGCACTGTGGAGAATACAAAGCTGACCAAGGCACGGTAAGCACCCTAAAGCCCACACCACCCAGCAAGAGGGACGGTGCCTAGGTGCCCCAAAGGACAGACACTCTGGACAGAGAGGCACTCCTCATGGCAGAGCATGGACAGAGCAGGACCTGAGAAGTCACATCCCTCACTTCCATTAAGGCTGGCTCCAAGGTTGGTGGCCTTGTTCCTATCGTTTTATGTATTCAACACTTTGCTAAAACTTAGGAAGTTTCTTAATTCCTTGGCTATGAGACAGAGGAGAAAAAATGAAGGCACAGACCAAAGAGGATAGGGACAGTGATCAACCTGGGAGTCTTTCTAAACATGGGCAGACATCCATGCTGAAGAACAGATGGGTCCAGGAGGGCAACATCAGTAGGGAATTCCCACCTGCAGACCTGGAGCAGAAGGGGCAGGGGGCTCATTTGCTCAGGGTGGGGAGCTAGAGTAACGAAGCCCTCACAGGTTAAATGGAACTCCATGGGGAGGTGTAAGGGTGAGGGGCCTTTCCCTCCCTTACTCCTCTGTTCCAAGATCTATTCCAGTTCCGAGGGGCAGGCATTCCTGTACTGCAGTCTTTACCCCTTTTCCCAAAGGGCAAGACTGCCAATCATTCATGCACTTTTCTTCCGTGAGACTCTCACACAAGTATGTGCCACTCCAGTGCCTGGCAAAGTGCCTGGCACTGATGGCACTCAATAAATATTTGGTAAAAATGAACCTTGGAGGAAGGAAACCCCACCATCCTCAAGGTCTGAAAACAGCAAGTACCCATCTGCCCCAACATTCTGCACACCCATGCAGCGATGGGCAGGACAGGCCCACAGCATATCACAGCTCACAGAGCTACAAAGAATCAACTTTATTAAACATGTAGGGTCAGTTTCTCTTTTTGCCCTTGCCCGTCACCTTGGCTGGTGTGAGGACTGGAGCTGTTGCCTGGTACAGAGTGGAAGAGATCTTGTTGATGTAGTACAGACCAACCATGGAGAAGATGAAGCTACAGGGTGAAGGAGAAAGGTCATGGTATCAGTGGGCATGCTGCCAGCCTGGTGCCTCCTAGAGCAAACAGATACCAGCATGAGGGAAAGAATCCAGGATCAGGTTTAGGAAAATGGGGAAGGGGACAGAGGGAGAACAGAGTGGGAGGGACACATGGGGAAGTCTGGAACCATCACAGGAGGATCGGGTGCCAAAGGACAGGATGCTACACCCCTTACTCAGCTGTCAGGCACTTACCAGGTGGTGACACAGACTCGGTGGATGAGGCCAGATGCAAAGAGAGCCAACAGGAGGCAGAGGAGAACTGGGAAAGCAAGAGGGGACAAGGAGGGTGGTCAGAATGGAAACACCAGGCATTCATATGTGGAGTCTAGAAGAAATCTGGGGCCCTCTGAATCTTGGGGGAACTGCTTGGAGGGGAAGGGCAAGACAACAGCAGGAGGACCTCAGATGGCCTTATTGATGCCCAGGACACGGAGGTAGGAGATGCATGCTCATTACCAGCTCTGCCCCAAATATCACTTAACTTCTCTATCCTGGATTCCCTCCAATAAAAAGGAAAAGGAAAGGTGACAGCAGAATCTGAAGGGCAAGGCTTGCTCCCATTTGAGGAAGAGAGTCAAGGCCTTTCCAATAGAAGCCAGACAATGGGGATCAATTCATTAACCTGCCTGGCTAGTTATGGAAGTCGAGGGCCTCAGTTCCTGGACATAAGTTGGAGAGCAGAGTGTCTGGGTACACACACCCATGGGGACAGAAAAGGGTCTCAAGACATCTAGAGTAGGACTAGAGAGAAGGTGGGAGGGCAGATAGCAAGGGCAATCCCACCTGCCCAGCTGGGGAGGGCAGGGCAGCTGAAGAGGGCCTAATAGCTTGCCCCACTACAAAGGTTTCTTTCAGAAGCAAATGAAGACAATACACTTAGAAATAAAATCTAACAGAGAGAAGTTCTGAAGCCGCTGTACGAAAGGACCTCCGGAAGCCTAGGTGGAAAGAGCAAAACATAAGGAGGACAAAGAAACGAGGGCCACAGTGACAGGTCTTTGTTCTACCAGGTGAAGGCGTCACAAGAGGTGGCATCTGCTGTCCATTTGGGGCATGTGGCATCCCTTAGGTGATCTGGCCTTGACGCCTAATTGGCTTTATGAACTTAATTCTCCATAAATAACTGAATCATCAATTCTTGATTAGAACCGTTTCAAAAGGAAAACAATCTGACAGTTACTCTAATTTGGTCAGGATTCCTGCTGACACAGAAAGCTGGTGTATCTAATACTTAGGCTCTTCACAATCATCTCAAACAGAATTCACTAATATTGGGCCAATTTCACCTCGGAACCCCTCAACTGATTTGGCCCTTCTTCTTCTTTTTCTGGTGGAAACAAAGAACATCCCTTCTTGGATGTATTCATTACAGGCCCAAACCTGCCTGGGAACTGGCCAGGAAGTAACTTGAGTTTCTTGCTTTCAGAGGCCCTCTCTTCTAGCTCCAGTTCCGGGAGCTAGATAAAGTGCTGCATCCAAAACCATCATCTGTCTCCAGACAGTCTTAATACACATATTTTTTCCTCCTAAAAAACCTTTACTAATTAAGCACCTGGAAATTCAGTACCGTGTTGGGGGAGGTTACTGGAGAGGGTTCAAATACTCAACCCCCAATTTTCACTTACTCTCGGGGAAGATCTTTGCTTGGAATCCTTTGCCAAAGACAAGATTCTCCAGGTTATTGAAGGCCTGGGTTGAGGGAGTTAAGGAGTAGGACGTGCAATGGGGGCAGAGATGTTTGGCTAATGGGAAGGGTACAAGCCTGAGTGGCCCACCACCCTTCCTACCCTCAAACACCTCTGCCCGCTCCCCCGCAAAACGGATACAGTGAGAGAGAAGACGAAAAGGCCGGAACCAAGCAGGCCGCCCTGGATGGTGAGCCACTCGGTGGAGGCCAGCTGGCGGCTGTACATCTGCATCCCAGCGAAGAGCAGCAGGGACAGGAGGGAGGAGAGCGCCAGCGAGGTGCCTGTACCCACCACTTGAGTGGAGAAGACACGCAAAGTCAGGCCCAGCCCTCCCTCCAGGAGCCGCAGGCAGATTCGGCAGGTCCGGGAACTCGAGGGCCCAACCACCTGCAAGCACTCCCGGGACTGCAGCCACCGTCCCCAACTTCCCACACCCCGTGGCAACCCCCAAGAATTCCTCAGTCCCGGACGCCCCGAACCCTCCGGCCCCGTGGGAAATGCCCGTCGTCTGGAACCCAGGACACGTCAGTTCTGCGGGGAGAGGACCGCGAAAGCTGATCCGCCCAAATCCGACCCCCTACTAGTCCGCCCGCTGGGGGACCCCGCTGGTCCTGTTACCCATCATGCCCTGCCCTCGGGTCCAATCCGCGCCTCTGTACAAGAGGAGAGCCGAACCGGGCACGGTTGGCTGTGCGCATGCGTCAGCCCCCAACGTGGACTTGCTTCTCCCCCACGTCTTCCTCTTTCTCCCTCTCGGCGCCTGAATGCAGCGCCCTCTTCCTGAAGGGAGGAAATATTGCGTCCAAGAGCGTCCTTGGCCACCACCCTCGTCCCCCGCCCTTCCCCGCACCCAGAGCATCTGCTGCCTCTCAGTGCAAGCTGCACTTAACTCTTCAAGTCACTGTGCCCATGGACTATAGCCTGTAGCCCACTTCTGTCTTCTTTGTCAATTATGTCAGCTTTAGTGCCTGTTCCTCAAGACCACCTGCCCCATGATCATTGCCTTGATATCTCCCCTGGACTCTTGCCCAAACCAAAATCTAGTCCTTCCATTCTGGAGCCTATCTTTCTCTGAAACTATCCTTCTGCTTTATGTGAGTAAGATTAGAAGCCAATGAAGAATTCGAACATAAGAAATGGCTCCCCCTCAAATACGATTCCATGTTACCCAGCCAACCCCACCCCACCCCCCGACCCGACAGCCTTCTGAGAACCACGTGGGAAAAACTATTTCCCACCTCCTACCTCGACCAGCGCCGCTCAAGGCTGGTCCCTGGAGCATGCGCAGTGACATCTTACCCCACCCCTCCCCACATCCCCACCGGGCTCCTGCATTAAGCTCGGGGTTCGCAGCCGCAGCCGGGATCGGGCACACGGGGGCGGGCGGGCATGGTAGGGCCATGGCTGAGGGTGAGGATATGCAGGCCTTCACTTCCATCATGGATGCACTGGTCCGCATCAGTGTGAGTTAAGGTGGGGTCGAGGGGAAGGGGAGGGGGAGTATAGGGGTCCCGGGCAAGCCGGGACCTCGAACAGGTGGGGGTCCCGCAAGATGCTGGGATGTAGACAGGGGGCGGGTGATGGCAGAAAGGACTGGGAGGGTCGGGATGCAGGTATGAGAGGGTAATCCCGGGGGCAGCCGGGAGGTGAATGCCGTGAAGGCGTCCATCCGCTGGGGTGTGAGGAACATGTAGCTACCCGGACGCAGCGGGTGGCTTGGGGTAGCCTCCAGCCGTGCACCGGGGCTGGGGCTGCAGGGCAACGGGGCTATGCTATGAGGAGGGGGCGTGAGTGAGCTTGGATATATTCCAAGAAAACTGAGGACAGGTGGGGGGCGAGGAAAGGGCCGCCCCACGGTGCAGTTCCCAATTTGAGCCCCTCCGCAAGACCCCACCCCACTGCACCCCCACTCAGGGCTGCCTCTGAGCCTTCGGTTGTCATGGCAACCCGGGCCCGGCTCTCCCAGGGGCGGTGCCAGCTTTGCTCCCCCCAACCACTTCCTTCCCCCTCCCTCCGTGTCCCTCCCTCCTTTGTGTCAGCTGCGCCCCTGACCGGGATGGCTGCGAAGAGAGGGACCAAGGTGAGGTGTGGGGGTGGGGCATAGCTTGAGGACCCCCGCCACCAAAAAAGGGAGGGGTACTTCCGGTGGGGAGGGGGCAAGTAGGCGGGGCGCTCCTTTCCCCCTTGCTTGGGGAGGGGGTTGCGGCAGGCCGGGTTACGCCGGGGAAGGGAGCTGGAGGGCCGGATGGTGGGGGGCAAAAGGGAATGGGTTAGGAGGAGCCGGATGGGTTAGTGATGGGGAATGGAGCCGAGGGCGGCTGCAGGCTGGAGCCGCGGCAGGAGGACAGACTGGGTGAGCTGGAGGATGGAGAGAGCCTGGCTTTAGGGAGGAGTCACGCGGGGGACGGGGCGGGGGGGGGGGGGGGGGGGGGGTGGAGGAGGGGGGGGGGGGGGGCGGGGGGCTGCTGGAGGGGCGGGCGGGGGTCCGCACCGAGCTGCTGAATGGGCTGTATCCTTGAGAGACGTGCCTGGGGCCGGCGGCCCGGATATGGGGGGATAGGGGCAAAGGCCAGGTGAGAGGGGCTGCAGGTCCGGCTGGGACTGGGACAGTGAAGGAGGTGGGGCTTGAGGCTGGGGTGACCCGAGCTCCAACCATCCCTCCTCCTCAGGTCTGTAGCTCTGCAGGAGTGAAACAGAAGCAAGAGACAGGGAGCTGAGAAGGCCTGTGAACCAGGCCAAAGCTTGTGCTGGGGAAAATCCATAGCTTGTCTGGTCCCTTGTACTTGTCTTGTCCATTCCTGAGACGCTTTAGGTCTTTAAGGGGCAGTTGAGGGGCTGTTGAGATATGCCCAGGTGTCCAAGCTCTGATCCAACCTCCTGGTCCCTCCACAGACGAGCATGAAGAACATGGAGAAGGAACTGCTGTGCCCAGTGTGTCAAGAGATGTACAAGCAGCCACTGGTGCTGCCCTGTACCCACAATGTATGCCAGGCCTGTGCCCGGGAGGTGCTGGGCCAGCAGGGCTACGTAGGCCATGGTGGGGACCCCAGCTCTGAGCCCACCTCTCCTGCCTCCACCCCTTCTACCCGAAGTCCCCGCCTCTCCCGCAGAACTCTCCCCAAGCCAGACCGCTTGGACCGACTGCTTAAGTCAGGTGGGGCTGGCACCTGTGGGGTGGGGGGGGGGGGATGCTGGGATGTCCATCAGGAAGATGGAAGGGGTCCATCACTGGCCAAGGGCATTTGTCTGTTTTTCAGGGGGTGTAGATACTGCCCATCCAGGCTCTAACAAGAGCTGCGCTCTGGCACAATAGAAATTAATTTTTTAATTGAAAAGACTTCCCCCACTCTGAGCCAGCTATAATTTTCACCTCCCTACTTCCCGGCCCATCCACAGGCTTTGGGACATACCCCGGGCGGAAGCGAGGTGCTCTGCACCCTCAGGTGATCATGTTTCCGTGCCCAGCCTGCCAGGGCGATGTGGAGCTGGGGGAGCGGGGCTTGGCAGGGCTGTTCCGGAACCTGACCCTGGAGCGTGTGGTGGAGCGGTACCGCCAGAGTGTGAGTGTGGGTGGCGCCATCCTGTGCCAGCTGTGCAAGCCCCCGCCACTAGAGGCCACCAAGGGCTGCACTGAGTGCCGCGCCACCTTCTGCAACGAATGCTTCAAGCTCTTCCACCCCTGGGGCACCCAGAAGGCCCAACATGAGCCCACCCTGCCCACCCTCTCCTTCCGCCCCAAGGTGAGCCAGCCCTTGCGGGGCCTGGGAAGGGAGGGGCATGGTGGTGCTTGGTGGGAGGGCGTGCCCAGCGCTGTGGGCTTCCAAAAGGAGACGGGCAGGGAGTTGCCATTGCCGAGCTCCTTTTTCTGTAACAAAAGGGCACTGGACAAATCTTTGAACGTCTTTGAGCCTCCATCTCATCTGCTGAATGAGGATTATAATATCTGCCCTACAATATCTGTGCTTGCAGGGTTGTTGAAAGGATCACTGAGATAATGTTTGTGAAGGTTATTTATACACTAAAACGGTCTGTTATGCATTCATTCATTGAACAAATATTTATCAAGCACCTATGTGCCTGGTGCTATTCTAGGCGTTGGGGCTACAGCAGTAAACAAGATGGCCAAAGCTAATTATTAAGCACAAGGCTAAGATTACCATCATTATTGTTATTACCACACATTTCTGTGAGGTAAATGAAGGGAGAAGCAAGGCTAATGCCTGGAGCTTGCAGGAAAGGCTCTCCTTGATGCCAGGGTGTACCACCAGGTGGCACCATGGAGCACCACCAGCTGAACTCCTCTCCACCCACATTGGGCCAGCAGAGGGAGGGCACCAAACTGCTCTGTGGTAGGTCAGCACCCTTACACACACCACTGGCTGACTGTCTCATTGCTCTTTCTGTCCCTAGGGCCTGATGTGCCCAGATCACAAAGAAGAGGTGACCCACTACTGCAAGACCTGCCAACGACTGGTATGCCAACTTTGCCGTGTGCGACGCACGCACAGCGGCCACAAGATCACACCTGTGCTCAGTGCCTACCAGGCCCTCAAGGTGAGGACCCCGCCTCACTCTGCCCCAGTGCTGACCCACACTCACACCCTCTCACACCTCCTCTGAACTGCTGGCTTCTTTGGAGCCGGGTGTGATGCCCACCTCTTTCTTCCCCCTCAGGACAAGCTGACAAAGAGCCTGACATACATCCTGGGAAACCAGGACACAGTACAGACCCAGATCTGTGAGCTGGAGGAGACCGTGAGGCACACTGAGGTGAGGGAGGGCATGGAGGTGGGCCCTGGGCCCTGCCTGGGAGTGGGAGCAGGAAGCGGGTGTGGATGCGCACAGCCCGATCACCTGGTTGCAAGCTCAGGAAACCCATGTAGGGTCCATGGATATGTCGAGGTTCTGGTTAAACCAGGTCATCAGGAACAACAGTGCCCCAGGCCAGGTGGTACCCAAGGCTGCAGTGGAGACAGGGTGTCTATCACCCAGGAGAGGGAGAGCAAGCCCCAGGGATGGAGCTCAGATGCCCTCAGGCTCAGCTGCCTGCCGAGGACGGTGCACAGCCCTGGACCAGGGAGGGTGAGGCGATGGCTCTGATACCTTTTGCCAGATTGCTTGAATCAGCTGATACGGGGATGGGCGATAAGGATGGCACGGATGCTGGAAGATGTTAGTACAGTACAGGTGGACGTTAGCGTAGTCATGGCCTCTTATCTGGGGGAGTCCTTAAGGGATCAGGATTGATTATGGTGTGGGCATCCAGCAAGGTTAGCACAAATGGTCAGGAGTTGAGCCCATCTGGGTGTAGAGGAGCCTTTGGAGCCATGAACCTGGCCCTATTAGAATGGGTAGGTAGGATTTCCCCGGATCCTTTGTGATCCTAGCCATGGCATGGTGCCCCAGGAGTCTAGTGCAGGTGCTGCCTTCAAGAAGAAGATAGTAAGTGTTGCTCTCTGGGCAGGTGAGTGGTCAGCAGGCCAAGGAGGAGGTGTCCCAGCTGGTGCGGGGGCTGGGGGCTGTGCTGGAGGAGAGGCGGGCATCGCTGCTTCAGGCCATTGAGGAGTGCCAGCAGGAGCGGCTGGCCCGTCTCAGCGCCCAGATCCAGGAGCACCGGAGCCTGCTGGATGGCTCAGGCCTGGTGGGCTACGCTCAGGAGGTGCTTAAGGAAACAGACCAGCCTTGCTTTGTGCAAGCAGCCAAACAGCTGCACAACAGGTACTCAGGGGCACGGCCTCCTGCGGGGTAGGGGCAGTCGTGGGTGTAGTCCATGCATAAGGCAATGTCGAGAGCACTGCCTGATGGAGAGCTGGGTCCTGAGGATTTTCACCAGGCCACACTGATAGCAGTTTGCCCGAATGGACAGGGAAGAAGGCCCCAGCAGATACCAAGGCTGTAGGGGCAGGCGAGGCAGAATCAAGGGGAAAGGTGGCTGCCCAGATGGCAGTGCCTGACCCTGGCCTGCCCCCGTCCCAGGATTGCCAGAGCTACGGAGGCCCTCCAGATGTTCCGGCCAGCTGCCAGCTCCTCCTTCCGCCATTGCCAGCTGGACGTGGGGCGTGAGATGAAGCTGCTGACAGAGCTTAACTTCCTGCGAGGTGAGGAGATGGCCAGGCCCCGTGCCCAGTTAGAGCCTTCCTCCCTTCCTCCCCAGCAGCGGGCCCGGGGGGCAACGCCCGCCGGGGAACTTCCCAGCCTCCTGCCTGGCCTGGCCAGCCGCCCTGCCCACCTAGCCCACCCCACCCAAGCACACCGTCCCACCGCGCTCAGCGCCGCTTCTCCCTCTCTTTGTTTGTAGGCTGTGGCCACCGCGGACTCTGCTCCGGAGCACCCCAGGCAAGTCAGCGGCCCTGCCCCAGGGGTCCTGCCCCCCACCAGGCCCCCTGCCCTGCCCTGCCACTCCCACACAGCCCGGCTACCCACTCATGGCTTCCTTCTCTTTCCTGCCCTGACCAGACCCCATCCCCGCCTTCCTCTCCCCTGACCAGTGCCCTCTGTCTCTCTTATGCCTTCCTTTCTTACTCCTTGCCTTTCTGACCTTTTGTCCTTGTGACCTTTGCCCTCTAGACTTTCCTTCTCTTCCCCCTGACCTTGTCCCCTGCCATCAAGCTTTTGCTTGCCCTCTGTTGTCCCCTATTTTCTGTCTTGCTGACTCTTGCATCTATCTCCCTCCCACTCGGTTCCCTCCTTCCTGTTCAGTGCCCTCTTGCCTGGGCTTCAGGGGCCGTTGCCTGCCTTTCCCTGGGGCTCCTCTTTATTCATAGAATTAAAAGGGTCATAGAAAGAAGGGACACCATGTGATCTCATACCCTCATTTGACAGAGGAGGAAACTGAGGCCCAGAAAGGGGACGTGACTGGCATAAGGCCAGAGCAAAGGAGTGGCAGACCAGGACTGGCATCAGGCCTCCTGTCTCTCCTTCTCCCGTGGGCTCTGCCCTGCCCATCCCTGCCCAGGGCCCAGACAGGTGTCTTCTCCAGATCCCTCTCACTCACACTCACCCCCCCGGCTCCCGCTGCTTTCCCTTTTCCTGCTCACCCTCCATGCCAGGCCCGCGGCCAGGCCCTGACTGACCCCCGCTGTCTCTTCCAACAGTGCCCGAGGCTCCGGTCATTGACACCCAGCGCACCTTTGCCTACGACCAGATCTTCCTGTGCTGGCGGCTGCCCCCCCACTCACCACCTGCCTGGCACTACACCATTGAGTTCCGGCGCACGGATGTGCCGGCCCAGCCGGGCCCCACCCGCTGGCAGCGGCGGGAAGAGGTGAGGGGCACCAGCGCCCTGCTTGAGAACCCTGACACAGGCTCTGTGTACGTGCTGCGTGTCCGTGGCTGCAACAAGGCCGGCTACGGCGAGTACAGTGAAGACGTGCACCTGCACACGCCCCCAGCGCCCGGTGAGTGGGCACAGGGTACACTTGGGACCCAGGCACTGACAGCTGGTGCTGGGTGGGCCCCGGGGAGATGGCATAACACAGTGCATCACTCTCACTAGCCCTGAAGCGGGACTGCCTGAGTTCAAATCCCAGCTCTGCCTCTTGCCAGCTGTGTGGCTTTACGCGAGTTATTCACCCTCCCTGAACTTCAAGTTCCTCTTCTGTAGGGATAATAACAATACTTATCTCATAAGGTTGTTGTGAGAATTAAGTGAGATGATAACGTGTAAGGGCTTAGCTGAGTTTTTGGCTCATGGTAAGGGCTCAATAAATGTTGGTAATGTGACTCTCCAGAAAATAGTGGGGACTCCGGGGTGTAGGCATAATAGAGAAGCATCGCCACCCAAGTAGGGGGCAGAAGAGTTAGGGGTTAAGCGTAAGAGCCAGGTAAGAGCACCAGCGTGCGGGCTGGAAAGTGCAGGTGGATGGTGGTGGGATGTCACCAGGTGGAATGGACAGCAGTGGGGACCCTCCATGGCGCAGCCATGGGAAAGGGGTGGGAGGCAGCATAGCGAGTCAGCTGGGTCTGGGAGACTGATTTCTGTGCCCACTAATCATCACTAAAACTCTTCCTATGGTCCCATGCCCACTTGGGATGGGATGCCCCTTCTTTTTTTCCTATGCTCCCCATTCCAGTTCTCCAGGCCCTGTTCCCCAGAGCCCCCTGCCCATCCCTTGGCAACTCGTTTCATGTTCTGAAATCTCCCAGTGTCTCGTGCTAACACCTCAAGGTCCCCCCAGTGCCAGTGTTTGTCCCTGAAGTCCTTCCTTCTGTCTCAACCCTCCCCAACTCCAGTCCTGCACTTCTTCCTCGACGGCCGCTGGGGCACAAGCCGAGAGCGGCTGGCCATCAGCAAGGACCAGCGAGCGGTGCGGAGTGTTCCAGGGCTGCCCCTGCTGCTGGCTGCTGAGCGGCTACTGACGGGCTGCCACCTGAGTGTGGATGTGGTCCTGGGCGATGTGGCTGTGACCCAGGGCCGCAGCTACTGGGCCTGCGCCGTAGACCCAGCCTCCTACTTGGTGAAGGTGGGCGTCGGGCTGGAGAGCAAGCTTCAGGAAAGCTTCCAGGGTGCCCCCGATGTGATCAGCCCCAGGTCAGGCCTCTCTGGAAGGGATGGGGGTTTGGGGACCTGGGTGGGGGAGCTGGGGACGGGCCGGGGGTGTGCAAGGGGAGGACACACTTGCTGGGATGGAGCTGGGAGGAGATTAGGAGGAAGTAATAAGAGCCAGGCTGTGGGGGTGGCTGTGGTCTGGAGAAATGTGGGCTCAGTGAAAGAGCTTTGTGGACTGATATTCGGAGTGGCTGGGGAAAGGGACAGTAGTAAAGGGAGCCATCTCCACTTCCCTCCATCTGTCACTCAGGCTAAAACACCATCTCTCCAAGTCTCCGTGTCCTTTCTCCCTAACACCCCATTTCCAACATCCTTTCTCCACAAAGCCTTTTCCCTCCAGTACCTCCTTCACCCACATCTTTTCTCAACATCCTAAAATTCTTCCCTTCAACTTTCCATCTCCATATCGTCTCATCCACAACATCCTGTTTAACACCCACCCACACATACTTTTCTCCCTGACCCCTTCCTCCCCAGCACTCTATCCCCCAGTACCCCATTTCTTTAAAATGCCTTCTTTTCGACACCAGTTCCCTCTTAACCCTATGGTCCCCAAAACCCTGCATTCCTCTAACATCCTTCATCTAAGGCACTGATCCGCCCTCATCTCTCTCCCAGCATCCACCTTCCCAGCTTCCTTTCTCTGCTCTCCCCCTCTCCCCAGTACCTTAGTCACTAACCCTTCATCCTTCCAAGATTCTCTAACCCTCAAAATGCTCTCTCAGCGTGATATCCCAGCACCATTTCCTCACCACCTTCCTGTGTTGGAAGCTCTTCATTTCTTCAATGTGCTTTAGCAATACCCTGTCTTTCTTCTCCTCCCCCCCACCTCTCTGGCCAATGTGCTTTCCTTTCAACACCCCTTTCCTACCAAACCAAACCCCCAGCCCTATATTCTAACCCCTGTCTCTTCAACATGTTTTCTTCTCAATGCCCAGAATCAATCCTTTTTTTTCTATTTATTTTTTCATTTTTTTCATTTTTGGCTGCGTTGGGTCTTCACTGCTGCGTGGGCTTTCTCTAGTCGCGTCGAGCTGGGGGCTACTCTTCGTTGCGGTGCGCGGGCCTTCTCACTGCGGTGGCTTCTGTTGTTGCGGAGCACGGGATCTAGGCGGCGCGGGCTTCAGTAGTTGTGGCGCACGGGCTTAGTTGCTCCGCGGCATGTGGGATCCTCCCGGACCACGGCTCAAACCCGTGTCCCCTGCATTGGCAGGCAGATTCTTAACCACTGTGCCACCAAGGAAGCACCGCAGATGAATCCTTTGAACCACTTGCTCCCCAACATTCCATCCTTCCAACATCTCAGCCCTCTGGTACCCCCTCCCCCACACACTTACTCCACCCCCCCAACGTCCTCCTACCCAACGCCCACCCCTGCAGGTACGACCCGGACAGTGGGCATGACAGCGGTGCCGAGGATGCCACAGTGGAGGCGTCGCCACCCTTCGCTTTCCTAACCATTGGCATGGGCAAGATCCTGCTGGGGGCTGGGGCCAGCTCAAATGCAGGGCTGACAGGGAGGGATGGCCCGGCGGCCAGCTGCACAGTGCCCCTGCCGCCCCGCCTGGGCATCTGCCTGGACTACGAGCGGGGTCGGGTTTCCTTCCTGGATGCTGTGTCCTTCCGAGGGCTCCTGGAGTGCCCCCTGGACTGCTCGGGACCTGTGTGCCCTGCCTTTTGTTTTATTGGGGGTGGTGCAGTACAGCTACAGGAGCCCGTGGGCACTAAGCCCGAGAGGAAGGTCACCATTGGGGGCTTCGCCAAGCTGGACTGACCCTTCCAGGCCTCTCCTGGGCCTTGGCCTTCCAAGCCTCCTGAAGCTGGGTTATTCCTCCCAAAGCTTCTCCCTCAAACTCTTCCTGCCATGTGGTCCTGTCCCTTCCCCTATGTCTGTGTCTTCCCCGGGCCTTCTCTTGATCAAGGGACTCTTCTCTGCTCGCCTCTCTGGATGTCCCCCATTCTCTCCACTGCCTGTTAATCCAGGCTCCCACTCCCATGTCTCTGCCCCGTGACCTGCCCTTGGCATCTTACCCGAGTCATGGAGACAGCCCCTTCCCCATCCCTGCCCTGTGCTCCTCCCCAGGCTGATTGGGAGGGAAGGCACCTGGAACACTGGGCATGCTCCCCAGCTCTGCCCTCTGCCCTGCCAAGCTCCCTGACTCATCCATGCTGAACTACAGCTTTGGGGCGTGCAGGCTTTTTGGCTGGACACTGCCCAGGCACTCCCTGGTGAGGGGAAAGGGACCCTATCATCCTGCTTTATTTATTTGGGTCCCTGTACCCCCAGCCGCATGCCTCTTAACTCCCTCTTGCATGCTTTACCTGTCCTGCACCCATGCCAACGTGCCAAGTCTCCCTTGGGGAGCCAGCTGAGGTTGAGTGTCCCCATTGGGTTGGGCCTGGCAAGGCCTCTGGTGCCCGCTGTTGCCTCCCCCTGCGGTGAGCACTGCTAGGCCTATGTCAAGCAACAGCTGTTATTTTCATGGTTTATAAACAATAAACTGTGATGCCAGGCCTTCCTGTGATGTCTTTGCCTTCCCTGAGCCTATTCCTCTTAGTTTCTGTGTTGGACGTGGCAGGCGGGGCGGGGCGGGGGGGGGGGGGAATCGAGGGTTCCCTGCTATAACTCAGAGCAGGGGTGCACGGTGAATCTGGCGCATGAGGGAAGGAGGTCCCCAAGCCCGTCGCTTCCCCGCCTTCTGCCACACCTGTACCCAGCCCAGGCCCGAGCCGATCGTGGCCGCCAGGGGGCGCCTCGCTCCGGTGGCTGTTTGCGTCAGCCCCGCGACGGGGCGTCCGGGCGGCAGCGCCAGGCTCTGCGGGAATGCGATTGAGGGGTCGGGCCCCGTGCCTGGGCCCAAAGGGATCAGGGAACCAGAACGACGTCCCCATTCCCGGGGTGCTGGGTAGCCAACCCCAGAGCCAGAGACGGGCAGGGCGGCCAGGGAGGGGCCCGGGTCCGGTGCCAGTCCCCGGATATGACATGGAGCTTTATCGTGGCCCTGTTGACTCTGCAGCTGTTATCGCCGCCCGAGGACTTACTTCACACCCGGACAGCTAAGAATAGAGCCGCCTGGGGGCACCGCGCCCAGGGGAGAAGAGGGCGTGGGAGTGAAAACCAGGCCCGAGGAAAAGGGAGAGCCACGGGCGGGCGTGCGGACGGAGCTGGGTCACGCTGGCCGATGGAGCCGCTGGGTTTCGTTTCCTCCTTCCTCTTGCGCCGCCAGCCATGCAGGAGAGGTGACAGGTGACTCGAGTTCTTCCACCAAGCACTCCTGCGCCCCGATGTCACCTACTTCTCAAGTGAACCCCGCTCCCTCTGGCCTTCTTTCCTCCCTCTCCTTTCCCAAGGTCTCTTCCAGACCCCCTCACACACATTTTGACCTACCCTCTATCAACAGGTCACAGAAGACAGATCAAAAGTTGGCGTGGCGGTTGGGCTTCCCTGGTGGTGCAGTGGTTGAGAGTCCGCCTGCCGATGCAGGGGATACGGGTTCCTGCCCCGGTCTGGGAAGATCCCACACGCCGCGGAGTGGCTGGGCCCGTGAGCCATGGCTGCTGAGCCTGCGCGTCCGGAGCCTGTGCTCCGCAACGGGAGAGGCCATGACAGTGAGAGGCCCGTGTACCGCAAAAAAAAAAAAAAAGTTGTCGGTCAGCACAGAGGAGGCCCGAGTTTTATTCAGCCATGTTCAGGTTCCCACTCCCATCTCTGAGCTGTCCGGGCCAGTCCTCCTGGGAGCCACTGCCTCAGGCTTGTCCCCAGGGGCTCGGGTGGGATTCGCCAGGGCTAAGATAGGTGAGGGAGACTGTGGGCAGCCCACCTGAACGCCCAGCTCACCAGCCCAGAACAGAGTTGGGGGCAAGGCGGGGGCTGCAGCAGTGAAGAAACCCAGGGAGGCAGTTGGCGCTGGCTGGATGCTCAGCAGGCAACGTGCCCCTACAAGTTGGCGGAAGTGGCTGCCAGGTTCGCGTAAGAGAGAGTGCTGTCACCGTTGCCTGCAGAAACCTAGGTAGGGGGAGAAGGGATCCAGGGTGAGGGGCAGAAGCTTTCCTGGGAGAAGCTTCCTCCCCAAGGCCCCTGGATGGCACCCCGTGGCTGGGGTGAATGGTCCAGGCGCCTGACTAGCTCTCAAAGGGTTAATTTGGAGAGAGCACCTGCAGGTCACCACTGGCAGCCAGGTGACTGTAAACAGGGCCACTCCTCCTCGAGCTCCCCTTCCCTCCCTCCCCTCGGCTCTTATCAGCTCCCCCTGCTTTCCCCTCCTGCCCCCTTTTCCCTCCATTCTCTGCTCCTCCAGCCCAAGGAGGTGTGTGTGTGTAAAACTGGAAGAAGGAAGTCCCCAGGGCGAGGAAAAATGGGGTCAAGAAAAGGAAACTCCTCTCCCCTCCCCCACTTGGAGTGGCTTTCCAGCCCCAGGTGGCCAAGTAATTATTTACTAGGTCCTGGAGAGAAAGGAAGAAAGAGGGAGGAGGGGTCTGTGCTTCTCCGGAGATTCCCAAGAACCTCCCCCTCACCCAGCACCCAGGCTCACCTGGCTTGGTGAGACTTCTTCCCCAATTCAGAGACCCCTCCTCCCCACTAGCCTGTCTCAATCTACCCTCCATTCTTAGAAGACAAGCTGGGGCACAGGTGCTCCTTCCATGAAGGGCTCCCCTGGGCGCAGTGCCCCACTCATTTCGCCTCTGGGCATCCCAGTGAACAGCCCTGGCACCAGTTCAGCGGAGCAGTGAATGCTATTCCGGGAGTGCTGGTAGTGGGGTCACCCCCTACTGAGGTCCCCCTTCTTCCATGGTCTCTTCCCAAGGCCTTTCCCCCAGAACTCACCTGACCTCCACAACCCCAGCCTTGTCAGGCCCTCACTGCCTACTGTCACTCTCACCTCTTCTAAGTTCTTTGGGCTTCCCAGCACTCTTTCAGGATCCCTGCCAGCCAAAGCCTCTGCCTCCCTCCGCCATCCTCACCTCCTCAAAGGGGCTCCGTTTGGTACTGCCAGGGGGCACATAGCGCCCATGGGTGTGGTAGGTGGGGTACTCGCTCATAGGATGGTAGGCATCTCGGATTGGAAAGAGGTCCAGCTGCCCACCGTACTTTTGTCTGCACTGACACACAACCTGGGGAGATAGGAGGTAATGGGGGGCATGGGGGTTCCTTCTAGCAGAGGAACTGTGGTCAGGGCTGGGGACTGAGCACTTACCAGGGCAATGAGATAAATGATGGCCAGGGCAACCAGAACACAGACCAGTACCAGAAGGGCAATGACCCAGCCAGGCACCCCAGAGCCAGACTGGGTAGAGGAAGGAAATGGTGCATCACACACTAAAAGGAAAAGCAGAGGTCAGAGCAGTCTCTCAAAGGAGGTGACCCTCCCCTTATTAGTGCCAAGAGGAAAAGCAGGAATCTAGATGCTGGAGAGAGAGAGGGTCCCGGGCAGTGCGGTGCTGGCTGGCAGCTAGGGAAGTGATCTCACCACTAACTCCACTGATGGTCAGGTTACATTTGACTGCTGCTGCTTCAAGCTGACCAAACTGTCTCTCCACGTTGTGGGCAGTGGTCCCCTCTCGGAAGACCAAGGTTAATTTTACCACCACAGATCCTGGCCTGGTCAGAGAGAAACAGGCAACTCAACTGTGGGTCCCAGCTTCTGGGTCAGCACACCCCCCACCCCCCAGAACCACAAGCACACCAGCCCCTCCCCACAGTCAAGACAACATCCACCCATCCCACATAGAGTCCACACCCAGAACTGTACCTGAACTCGATATCTGAGAGGCCCAGAAAATCCTCTTGTTTATAAGTCTGCACAAACTGGGGTGAGAGGGAAAGGACTAAGTTTTGATGCAAGGTCTTCAAAGAGTTCTGAAGGCTGCTTCGGGGGAGCACAGTGGAGGAAAGGCAGCTACTCACCAATACAGAAATGATTCTCTGCAGCTTCTGGTAGTAGCTGGTGCTGGGATTTTCCAGGGAAGAGTTAAACTGGAGGTTCGTAATGCGAAAATACAGGAAGAACAGGGAGACCCTAACATGCAACGGCTGAGAAGTCTTATTACTGGAGGAGGTGGGAGCATAGGGAGGTACTGTGTTCTGGTTAGTGCTGCTGGCAGAAATGGTGGGAGTGTAAGAGCTGGGAACTGAGGATGGAGTGCCGTTGCTGGCTTGGGTCATGGTAACCTTGGAAGAGGTGCCCTCATGTGCTGTAATGACAACTGAACTTGAGGCAGGACTGGTGGTCGGTGGTGAGGTGCCACCGTGGGTCAGAGGGGCAGCCGAGCCTGAGGCAGGGCTGGTGGTCGGAGGTGAGTCG